>NC_044366.1:26626006-26677156 GCF_007364275.1 Archocentrus centrarchus | reverse complement strand
CTCCTCTCTCCTCCCTCTCTCCCTCCTCCCTCTCTCTCTCTCCCTCTCTCTCTCCCCTCTCTCTCTCTCTCTCTCTCCCTCCCTCCCTCTCTCTCTCTGGGTTGTTATTTTGCTTTGCTTTCTTCCCCTAGGCCAAGCTTATCAGACAGACCCTGAAGTATTGACGCCAAAATCCCAGTCTAGTTTCTATGCACTGCTCAGCAGGTGGCTGCACACGCACACACATACACACACACGTGCACAAACAGATTTCAATGGTGATGTCCTAAGGGACGACAGCAAAAGAAAAAAAATATAAAAAAATAATACCACTGCAGCCTCGCTCATATGGAATTAAAGAGCTTTCCGTCTTCTGTTTCAGATTCTTCTTTAACCTCCAGCTATCCTTCTAACAAGACAGATTTCATAGCCTGTGGTTCACCATAACAGGCATGTGCACGCACGCACGCACACACACACACCTATTAGATTAATGTTTTGCTACGAAACACTGCACTTCACCCCTGGGCTGATGAACGTTCTGCCAGCTTATGGCTCAAATATAATTACATTTACTGTAGAATATAGGAGCAAATGTTTTTAATTCTTAACACAGAACAGCTTCAAGCTACAACAATAGTTATGTTTCATGTCAGGCTCTTATACCTTCAAAGATCTAACATAAGCAGGGGTTCTGAGGGTTTGAAGGATACAGGGATGAACCAAATGTCAGCCAAACGTGTAAAGAAAAATTCAAGTTTCTCCAACTTGAAACTTTCTTTTCCCATACTTACTCCCAGTACTTGATCTATGTAGTGTTGACTTTTCTGCTGTACTAGATTGGCACAGCCATGATAAAAAGAAAGTACACCCTCTGTCACTTTCTAAGGTTTTGTGTTTTAGGACATAATAAATATAATCTCACCACATCTTAAAATTAAATGAATACACCCTCACATGAACAACAACACATGACATATTGCAAAGACCACGCCACGATTCAGCAACTTGTAGAACCAGCTTTAGGTGCAATACTGACCCTCTTAACTCCTGTGGAGGTAGAAGGTGGATCTGCTAAGGACCATATTATTTTTATTATGTCCTTATAGATAAAACCTTAGAGCTGACAGAGGGTGTACATTCTTTTTACCAGTGTAAGATAATGAATCCCTTTTTCATGTTTAATCATTTTCATATGGCTTATCAAAGTCCTAATTATTAGTCACTGTATAAGAAAAGTAAGTAATGTTGCCACCGCTTTATTCTCAAAACACTGTGTTCTTATCTGAGAAGCTGATGCTGGGTTAGTGTCCTGATAGTCTTCCTCAGAGAAGGACACAAAAGCAAAATTCTTGCTGTGGCACATATTCAGGCAAAGGTTCAAAAATACAAGCTAAGTACCTGTGGTATTTATTCAAATGAATTACAGATGGCGCAGAAGAGACAGAGGAGAGGGGAGATGTGATGAGAAATCTGGAGAGTCTGTTTGGCATCCTTGTCTAAACACAAGAGTGTTTTAGTGTGCATCATAAATGTGAGTACAAATCAATAAAAATTCCAACTGTTCAATGTATTACTATTTTATAACATTGTATTCTTGTTTTGCAGAAAATACAACAGCCATTATAGTTTTAAGAAAATAGAAAAATGCAAACCTGAAAACATAGAAACAAATACATGTAATAAAATCAGCAGTTTAAATGCCTGGTATAAAACCACCCACAAGGCTCGTTACTGTTAAGTAGCCCCACCTTTTTGGCCCATTTATGCTGCTTTTTTACCACCTCTGCGACTCTGCACCAACAAACAATTTGGAAAATAACAATCTTACCTCTTTCACACACAGTGCTTGTGTGTGTGTGTGTGTTTACAATTGCTGGATAAATGAGGTTTAGTGATCTGACACAGTATGAGGTAATATGCAGTAAATGGTTGGATGCATCTGTTGTTTTAAAGCAGGTACAGGGAGGAGCCACCAAACTTTATTATTTTTAAGAAGCCTCCTCATTAATGCTCGCTGCCTCCACTGCAGTCTAAAATTTAAAGAGTGATCATCAATCATCTCCTCCGCTTCCTTTACCTCAATACTGATATATTGTGCGGCCCTATCAGCGCTTTCTGTTCCCAAGAGAGATTTCCCTGCCAGAGGAATTAGCATGAAGAGAGAGTACGATACATGAGACATTGGCGAACTGAAAGCTGGATGAGAGGATGGAAGGATAGATGGAGATGGAGTACAGACAGGAGGTGAGGAGGCGGAAAGCAGTTTGGGAGCTTTCAGACTGCACAGCGAAGAGTTTCAGAGGGGCAAATAGGCATGTGTGTTCAAGTTGTGTCTATCCATGTGGGAAGCTCAACTGTTGGAAGCTCAGTGTGTGTCTGTGTGTGTGCGTGTGCACGTGTGTAGGTGCATGCGTCTGTACAGTATGTGAGTGGGTGGATACAGTATGTGCGATAAGGTTTGTGGTTCACAGAAGTTTGGAGAAAAGCAGCAGAAGCAGAAACTAGAAAACAGTATTTTAGAGCATTTGAAACAAAATTGAGTGTTTTTTTTTTTTTTAATACAATCACACACACTTTGCTTTCAGCCGGGTTTCTGCTTGACACGACCTTCATTGAAGAGGGAAGCAAAGTCTTCCGGTAACATGATGTCATCTCTGAATAAAACATGCTGAAGTGGAGCAATAGTTCTCTGTTGGAGGAATGATCTCATCGTTTTAAAGCAAAAAAAAAAAAAAAAAAAAGAAATCTCCTGCTTGCCGCAAAAAGATTTTAAGACCGGTGTCATCACACCGTATCACATCAGCTCTTCAAATATACTGTGACTTCATTTAAAATACATTTAAAATGCACAAGCGCATGCACGCACTTGGACCCGTTATCCACACACATTGTAATTGTAGAATGACTCATAACCCATCATCAAAACTTAATGGTGCACTCGCTGACTGTGTCAGACTTTTATAAAGGGTTCAACAGCTGCAGCAGATCTGTGAATTCAAATATCTGAAGTTTCAAAAGTATGAATGCCTTTTGCTATTTCCTGTTTCTAGTCTTTATGCTAAGCCAGGCTTGTGGCCTACATTATAATCAGACAGGCATGAAACATTTGGTGGTATTATTCGACACATGATGCGTCTTGTATCCTGTAAATCGTATTTCTATACCTATTAGTTTTTTTTGCTAGTTGCATTGTGGAACTTTGCTGGCTGGATGTTGTTCAAAGGCAACTTTTTTTTCACTGAAGCAAGGAGAGGTGGTGGTCGGGGTGGATGATGGGTTTACAGAGCCTCAAGAGTCCCTTGAAGGGTTAAATCTCAATGAACCCATTCTGCGTCATAACCCAGTCCCTCATTGATATATTAAACTACAATCTTTCCTTTACTTTATTTCCATGAACAATTAAATAGTTGAAGTCACTACAAGTGGATACTGTGCTGCACATATAATAGAGGAAAAACAATATGTGATCACTGAATGTATTGTGGTGCAGTGGTTAGTGCTGTCGCCTCACAGCAAAAAAGGTCCTGGGTTTGAATCCACTGGCTGGTGCCTTTCTGCGTGGAGTTGATATGTCCTCCCTGTAACTGCTTGGGTTCTCTCTGGGTACCACAGTCCAGGTTAATTGCTGATTCCAAAATGGCCAAAACGGTTGCTTGTCTCTCTGTGGTAGCCCTGCAGTAGACTGGCAGCCTTTCCAGGTCTTACCCCCCCTCTCACCCTATGACAGCTGGGGTAGGCTCCAGCCTCACGATTAAACTGAATTTGTAATTGGAAGAAAATGGATGGAGGGATGAAAATACTGCTGACATGCTTTGCATGGAAGTGTTTGTTACTTGGTTTCTGATTACTGACAATGTTTCTCATGATAGGAACAAATATTTACTCATGTTTACATTTTCTTCTAACATATTTTGTTGTTCATATTTGGAATAATGTGGCATGTGAACTACTACCACTAATAATGATAAAGAACAACAATTTGCACTGCTTTGGCTGTAGGATATTTGAAAGAAGAGAAGGGAATTGCACACCAGTCCCTCTTTACAGTACCAAACACACGCACACACACACACACACACACACACACACACACACACACACAAAAAAAACAGTAATGACCATGGAAGCGTAATGTGCAGCCAGCTCACTCGCTCGCTGCAACAATGGCATCATAAAATTATCCATGAGTGATTTGAAATCATACTTAAACCCCAAACTGTGCAGGTGCAAGCAGACTGAATGTTTATATTTCATAACAAACAAAAAAGGTGAAGACATTTAAAAAAAATAGAGGGAAAAAAAAGCCAATTATGCTGGGAAACTTGTCATCTAAACCTTCTCAGTCATTTTCATTGCTGATCATTTTAATCAAACTAATGAGAGCAAAGAGGAGAAACTGAACATGCAGTAATTACAGGAGAACATCACGACCTCCTGCTTGCACACCCCGAGCACAGGAAGTGACACGTGAGAGCAGGCAGTGGTTAATTACTATTGGTCCTCCATTGCTGTCCCACCGGGCGTCAGCCTCTGCCGCTCCCGATGCTAAAATAATTAATGCTGTCGCCGTCATACCCGGTCCCTGTAGCCATGGCAATGAGAAGATTTTCCCCCAGGATCCCTCCCGGTTGTCAAGCAGCAGTTAGTCAATGAGGAGAGTCAGTGAGTGTCTGAGTGAATATACAGTTCAGTAGTGATTTTTCTGAGTGGTTTGAGGAATGGCTTAAAGCTGCAGGTACCTGCTGGCTTCAGTGAAATCAAGTCCTTTGGTTTTTTTTTAGAAGGTAACTTGAGAAAAATCTACTACAACTTGTTATCCGAGAATCATCTTAGGAGACAAAATGAGAGTTAAAGCAAATCACCTTTTGAATCAACTCACTGGGTTTCCAATATTCAGCCTGATGCTGATCTAAAACTGCTTTTTCAAAAGTCTGAAGAAGTCCTGAAATGAAACACTGCATATAAGCCTCGGATACTTGACATTTTTTAATGCAGTCTCCTACTGTAACAACTATCACTGAGAAGTAGAACCTTCACTGCATTCTGCACTGTTTCTCCTGGACTGTTAATATGTCTTCATATACTATTAACTGTTTTGCAGTATCAGAGTTCACACTGGGGTTTATTTTAATTATTATGTCTACCAATTTCGATGCAGACCCAGGATTTTTCATGCCACGAGTGTTTCAGTATGTAGAATCTATTAAATAAAAGTAGACTGATTTTTGTTTCAGTGCTGACAGATGCCCACACCCGTGTTACAGGTCTTTAATACTTCTATAATATTTACAACATAAAAGGCAACTTTTCAAGCCAGATAGTGCAATTAGTTGAACAACAATGCTGGGGGTGGGGTGGGGGTGGGGGGGTGCATGTGGGCACTGGGGGAGATCCATGTGGGGGAGCACCAGCTAGCAAGTGGATTCAAACCCAGCAACCCCTTCACACTGTAACTTCACACCTATACTTTAGATAGATAGATAGATAGATAGATAGATAGATAGATATCTTTTATTCTTGTATTATTCCTCTACATTGCACCTGGTTCAGTCCCTTGCTTGGTTCATTAACTGTCTCAGTTTATGAATTCCTCCTCATTTGGCTAACTATGTAACCAAATAGGTTCCTGTATTCTCGTTTATCTTTTTTAAATAAATCCTTTATTTGTTTGCATGACTGCTCTAGTCCTCTGTGTTCTGTGTACCTTGTTAAACTGTGACAATGGTGCTAGAGCATCGTGTATGGGGAAACTAAATGGGGGTGCAATTATCCATGTTAATTATAGTTCTGTCGCATTGTGTGTTGCATTTTATGGGCCTCTGTACTCTATGTAAAGATCACCCTTCTGTCTGTCCAATATATATCTGTGGTGCATAGTCAAATAATAAGCTCAGTAAGTAAGAGATCCTGTCTTTGAAGTACTCATTTAATCCTCTATGTTTGCTGTGTTACTGCCTCTGAAAAAGTGTTATATGTTGTTCTTTCTGTGATAGTTTTAAAGAAACTAAGCTTCCCCTAGCCTCTTAACACTGACACCAAGACAAAACCTTCCCACACCAGAAGTAGACTGTGGTGCACACACTCACTAAAGACACTGCAACGTGCCCACAAGAGAGCCTCTTCAGTCTCATGAGTCACATTAGCAGCTCTTGTTCTGTCTGTGATAATCTTGCACCATTTCAAGTCACAGTGACTGTCATTCATGTTCTCCACAGTAATCTCTTACAATCTCCCCATGATGTCCTCCACGTTGTCCTCTTCCTCCTCTGCTTTCATATCCATCAACTGCATTAGCTTTTATGGATTGCACTGAAATGATTATATGCAAACAATTTGTGACAATGCACTTGAAAAAGATTATAGGATACATGACAAGTGCATGTGTGTGTGTATGTATGTGCACATTCCCATGTGGATCAGAAGGTGTCCTGTGGTCCTCTGTTTTCTCTTGGACCCTCTAATCCTTTTAAATAGGCTTTGTTAATCCTACTCTCCTCTCACAGCAACTGTGGCTTCATGCAGGCACATACAAGCATTCTCACTACTGTGCAATACAAGCTGCATTTTATTCACGTTTCAAAAGGACCTTTTCAGATTTTATAAAATATGTTTCTTTGTATGTTTAACAAGAGAAAGAATTCCCCTTTGCACCCATTATATACAATGATCATCCACAACATTATAACCATACACCTTAACAGCTCTGATCTGTGGAATAGACACAGGATCTCAGAAGGGTCCTGTGGTTTCAAACACTGGGATGTTGGCAGTGGATCCTTTGGGTCCTGTTAAGTTTTGGGATTGGTTCAGAACTATAGGCATGGAATCTAGAAGTGTTTGTAGTCCAGGTCGATGCCTGTGGTGTTGTGTTCCCTGAGATGTGTCTGAAGAAATGTGTCATTGCAGGAGTGCTGCCACTGAGTGTCAAACCCAGGGTTTCCCAGCAGAACACTGCACTGTAATGAAATGATTTACATTATTCTAACCCATTGTAGGTTCAGAAACAATATACTGATTGTTTATCAACACCAGTTAAGATTAACATTCAGAAATGGCTCAGTCACAGTTGTGACTAGGAAAAGTCAGTGGTTGCCCAGTGATTTTTCACATTCGGTCGCTGATTGTGAGTAGCTTTTAATTGCAAGGTGACTGAACAGATCCCACTCCTGATCGCAGTCCATCTTGAACTGACTATAATCACTCTCAGACAGCTTGGCAAAGGTCTGCAAATAAGTGCCATGTAGTTTATAAACGCACACAATGCCAACATGTTGCAATCTGTCTGTGGCAATAAGTGCAACTTGTCTGTGACTTGCCTCTTTGCAACAGGGGACTTGATTAAACTTGTTACCAAGTGGTAGTATTCTGGTTTTATTCCCATATAAAGAAAGGTTACCAAGTGCCTATGTCATTTGTGGAAGTATTTCTGAATTTCTGTTTCAGAATTATGAGATTCTGACTGGATTCTGAATATAACTAGTTAATGTGAATTTCTCTTTAATGAATTTGTAGACAGCAACAGATTTGCAATCTTCACCAATTTATCATGGTGAATTCTCGCTTTATGCATGTAATTGCCAACTTGACCCATTCAGCTGCAGATTAAAAACTGACTGACTGTCTTATTACTGTTTTATCACCATCTTGATGCATCAAAGTTGCTCTGAAGATGGAAACTGACTGTGTGTGGTCATAGACCATTTCAAAGGCAAAGAGACTTCAAGTTCACTGCATGCTGCTGCAGAATTATTTTGATTATGCTGCAGAATTCAAGCACTGCTTTCCCTAGTGTGACTGTGGCGTGAGTACTTCATTTAAGTACTTTTACATAAATTTGAATTTGTTATCTAAAATAATTGTAAGTAAGCTAACTTATTTGCCACTGCAGTGATGTACTGAGTTGATGTACTGCATTTATATGACAGTGAGATGTCAATGATCAGATTTGAGGGCTCACGTTTTTGCCAATAAAGACAAAGTGTAAGAAAGAGAAAAGCAACCATGTTTAAATTCATGTATCAACCTCTAAGAGACAGAGTAGCACTGCTTCTATTTGTGTGGCATCATTTTAATTTAAAGACTGTTAGAAAAGCCAAGACTTAAGAACTCAAGAAAATAAATTTTCTTGGCAAGGCATGTACAACATGGACTGAATGGACACCAACGCCAGTACTCAGAACATCACTTGTGTGTATCTCTTTTCTTATGCCATGTTGAAACCCATGCTTGAAACTCATCCATGCAATCAGCCAACTATAACAAGATGTCATCAAGAGCAAAAAGAACAGCTTATAATTATGATCTTCTTAGTCCTTTCTCTTCATTGGCTCCCTGTTAAATTCAGAATTGAATTTACGATCCTTCTCACATACAAGGTCTTGAACAATCAGGCCCCATCTTATCTTAAAACCTCATAGTGCCACATCACCCCAACAGAGAACTTTGCTCTCAGACTGAAGGATTACTGGGGATTTATGCTTCAATGGGAAACCTATTCTGTAACCTATGATGTAACTTGACATTCACCTCCTAAGAAATGTAATTACATGCTGGGTTGATGCAGACCACAAGGACTGTGATTGGCCACCTGTTGGATCAGGTGACCCTGAACCCTCCCTTAGTTACGTTGCACTAGACCTAGGCTGCTGGAGGCTTCCCATGATGCACCGAGCATTTCTTCTTCACTCACCTCTTTCCATCGGCTCTCTTCTCCTTCCTCTCACACCCAACCAGTCACAACAGATGACTGCCCCTCACCGAACCTGGTTCTGCTGGATTTTCTTCCTGTTAAAAGTGAGTTTTTCCTTCCTGCTGTCACCAAGAGTTCGCTCATAAAGGGTCGTCTGATTGTTGGGTTTCTTTCTAATATTGTAGGGTCTTTACCGTACAATACAAAGCACCTTGAGGCGACAGTTTGTTGTGAATTGGCGCTACATAAATAAAATTGAATTAAATTGAATTCTGATTTTAAGACATTTTAAAAATGTAAAATACATATTTGCTCATTTAACCTGAATACAGTCACTTCCTGTGCTACCACTTTTTTTTGTTTGTTTATTTTTGCAACTTTGCCCTGTTTCACCTTCACCAAATCACTCTCAGATATTCCCTGCAACTCACCCACCACCCCTTCCCAAAACTCTGTTTATGAATGCACAGTCTTTGAACCCCGGCAGTCTTTACAGTTCAGAGGATGTGAGGTGGCAGCTGATAATGTCAGTGCTAATGATACTTCAGCCTGGTAAACAGTCAAAACACTTCGGCACTGCCAGCTTACTGAGGCCAAGGTGGTGGCACTCCTGAATACTGAAGTTAGGTGGGGTGAATGTTTGAAGATTGTACTGAAAAGGGGAGTAGTGCTTTCAAAATCATAAATGTATTCATGGAAAAACAAAGATGAATCAGACAAACAGCCCAAAGTTGCGATGCCTTTGAGTTGCTGCAGAAGTGACTAGAGAGGCTATAACCCCAGGGACAGAAACCACGGGAAGCCCTGTTTTCCCTACTAAAATCCTGAGGAGTGAAATAAAGGCAGATCATAATGAGAGCTGTTTTTTATACAGAGAATGAATGCAGCTGTGCCCCATCTGTGGCTCCACTCGCTGTAACGGTTTTAGATCGCCCATAAGGACTGAAGGTCAGGAGGCTGAACCTGCACGTTCCAAATTTTACAGCCTATAGAGGATTCATTGTTATTGTCAGTTCATGCCTTGGGCCCTCTTCAGACAATCAGTAAAATGAGCAGTTCTCACCACAGGGTGTGCAGAGTCATTTTAGGTCACCAGTGTGCAGGACTGACACGACATAGTCACCCTTCAAAGATCATGTTGTGAGTTTGCGTATCTGTAGCTCTGAAACAAAGAGAATAACCTTTTTGTTCATTCTGAATGACATTAACTCAGTGTCTCAGCGACTGTGTATGTCAGGGGTGAAGATCACTGAACACTGAGTGCAATGGGGAGGTGATAATATTTGCATTGGACAAAACAGTGGATCAGACCATAAAGTGATCCTGATTATGTATAGAGAGCATCTCAGTGTGACATCATTGAAAATACAGATAAAAGGATTTGCTGTGCGTCTATCTGCACCAAAAAATCCGATCACTCATTGCTGATCAAAAAAAAAAAATTCAGAAAATATTCTCACTGTTCGCAGCTGCCACCTCAGAGCACTTTTTCCTCTCACTTGTGCCTCTCATCTCTTGTTGTTATCCTTTCTTCATCTACCTTCTGGCCAGCCTACATTATATCTTGAACCAAAATTTAGATGTTTGACACATAAACAGTGCAACAAATAGCCACGTGTAACACCCTGCGCTTATCATATGGGACTTCTTGAAAGCTGCAACATGTTAGACCTCCACTAAAAAGGTGCTGGTCTAATGCTCTAAGGCATTGCTCCTATTGCTATAACTTTGTGCAAAGGGCTGCTAATGTGTTGCTTTGACTGTCAGTAGGATGTTAGAGCTTATTTGATTTTTTTTAAATTACTGCAGCTGAAGTAATGTGCAAACTTGTGACATATCTTGTATTAAATCCTCCCCCTCTTCCTTTCTGACTGCTCATTTCAGGTTCTTTGTCTTTTGAAGGAATTCACACTTTTCAGCCGCTTTCTTCAGTCTTCAGAGACAATTTTGTACAACTGCTTTTGCAAAGCTGCTGTCTAGTTATTTCAGGTTTCTGGATTCAGTTCAACAACACTGTGTATTTCTGCCTCATATTTATCTACAGTCAATTTATGCCAGGATTTAACCTAGTTTTCTGCTCCCATGTTAGTTCTACTGTTCTTCGCAATTAGTGTTCAGCACTAACTGGCTGTTAGTTAGCAATTAGCGTCCTCGCCCACAGTAAAACACTGTGGTAATAACTGTTGGTCTCTGCCCTCTCTCCCATCTGAAAAATACATAAATACATCAAAGCAATTCAATTAGACTCCCACAAAACACAAAAGAGAGATTATAAAATTAAGCAAATAAGGCTTCAATAAGGAGCCAAGTTTATGTCAGATTGGGTCATTAGAAGTATTATGAATTTGAGGATGCAGGCCGGGAACTTTAAATATTTTGTTTTGTTTATTTTTCAAACATAGTAAAAACAGAACTCTGTGAAATGTATATGTACTGCTCAAAAATGTTAAGGAAGCACTTGAACAGATTTCAGCTATTTTTGGTGTGATTTTGAATCTGACAGGATTGATGAGTTTGGTTTCCGCTGATCATTTTTATAGGCGGCTGGTGGCATGAAGTTTCCCAACACAAGCCTAAAGTGATTCCTGCTCTGATAACTGCACACCTGTGAGGACTACACCAGGTGCCCACACGAAGGACCTTCCAATTGGTTTAGAGATCTCGTCTAAGGAAATTTGTTTTGTGAAAATGGTCAGACTGCAGCAAGTTCACGTGCTTTCATATCCAGGTGGGAATCAAAGAAAAAAAGGCACCATTTACACGACTGAAATAGGCCACACGCAATGCTGCCTTCAGACAGCACTGCTTTTATGAGAGCTGCACTCATTACCCACAGACCCGATTAATAAGGATTTATCTCCCGCTCCTGCTCACAGGTTGAAGGAGTCACCAGGAAGAAAACTGTAGGAAAATAAAAATAAATAAGGGCAAATAAATAACCTGCCAGAAACACACAAAACTGATAAGAGACGCAGATTTAGTGTAAAAAAGTTAAAGTTATGGGTAATAACGGTGCTCAAAGACTTTCTGAGAAGAAAATGTCAACATATTCACAGCCTCGGGGCAGAAAAAGCAGATCAAGAGCTGCTGTCTTTTTATCTTCCCGTGCAAAATGCAAACACTGAAGCAGTTGGCAGTTATATAGCAATTAGAGCGAGGATAAATCAATACCTCGCAGAATATGACACAGTGAAAAGGCTTCCTTTCACACAAGCCATGAAGTATTAAGGTAAGTTAAGGAAAATATTTTGTGATGTGAAAGAGAACCGTAGGTTGGTAATTACTCTGTGGGGAGCCCACAGTCAATAATGACTATCAGAAATGTTTATATAGCAGGAATATAAATATGTGCCAGTAACATGTTTAATGCAGGACCTCAGAGTTCTGTTCCTGTGAAAATCTAATTACATCCTTACTGTTTCCATAGGAATTAAGAGGGTTGCAGCCAGGTGCTGCTAATCAAATGCACCTGATTAACTGATCATCAGCGAGTGTGAGCACCTCTATAAATGCAGAGGTTTGGGCAGTTTCCTGGCTGTGGAGCATTCACGTATGTGTTATGTTAACTCAGTGCCACAGTCTTCCCAGGACTGGATGTCCCAGCAATTTAAGCCCAAGGTCAGACCCTGCAATGCTCAGAGAAACTGCAAAAAACCCAAGAGCTACATCTCAGACTCTACAGGCCTCAGTTAGCATGTTAAATGTTAAAGCTCATGAAAGTCCACTTAGACAAAGACTGAACAAGCATGGTTTGTTTGGAAGGGTTGCCAGGAGAAAGCCTCTTCTCTCTGCAAATAAGATGGCAGCACATGCCTGACAGGTTGCATCTGAACAAATTAGAAGGCTTCTGGAACAACGTCTTTTAGACATTTGAGACCAAAGTTTGTCCATATTGCACAGTGTCACATTTGGCAAAAACCAAACACAACATATCACGGCTGTCAAGCACAGTGGTGGAGGGGTGATGAGATGGGCTTGTTCAGAGCTGTAAATTGAAGAATGCCTGTAAACCTTCAATGAACTGAAGCAACATTGTAAAGAGTGTAAAGTCATCCAGAAAACCTCAAGTTCGCACTGCTAAAGGTGGTTCTACAAGCTGTAGAATTATGGGATGTACTCAGTCCTGTGACCAACAGGATTGCATAGAGTGACTGTACTGTATGCAGTGTTCCTGATACCCCCAATGATAACTTTATAACCATCTGAAAATGGGGAACTATGTATAAAAATTACTGCGATTCCTAAACAGTTAATGCTTTTTTTTGTAAAACCCCTCAATTAAAGTTTCAGTCACATCTTAATTGTCTGATTTAAAATTAGACCTAATCGTACATCGTCTGAAAACACATTTCAAAAAATAATAAAAGGAAAAATAAGGCTTTCTATTTGCAATGAGAACAAGTGTGCAGATGTATTTTTTTCTTCCTTCGCTTAATTTTTGGGCTCAGTGTGAAAAGAAAATGATAATGTGACCCTGAAGCCTTCACAGTGCAGCATGTTAGTGCTCAGAAATGAGGGAGTTTTGTGGCATTTTGTTAAGCTGGTGATTGGCCACAGCGGGAGCTGATTGATTCAATTAAACCAACACCTGCTGTGACATATGAACTCTATTCTAGCTTTCCCCAGCCAAATGGTTATTATGTCGCGTGTGACACATACACACACACACACACGCACCCACACACACAGAGACATGGCATTCATCATACATTAGAAATATTTGGAGAGCTGAGAGTATACAGATATAATATTTGACTTGGCAACTGCTGCTTTGAAAAAGTAGCAACAGAAATCAAGAGAAAAACCTTAAATGGGCACATTTTTATTAAATATAGACCATAGAATAAGTAAGCATAGTTAAAACCAATTACCTTAAAGCCCCTTTACGTCTCTTCTCTCTGTCTGTCTGTCAGGCTTTGGCTACGCAGAAAACACTTGTTAGCAAGATCATTGTTTAAGTCTCATGAAGGGGAGACTGGGGGAGTTAAATTAGAATAAATAAAACACCCTGTATTTTATTTTTTTTTAGAAATAACACTTAGATGCTAAAAGTATTCGTTGCAATGTCCATCTGGGCGTTGCTATTTTAAGCCTTAAGTAAAGTGATGTGGGTACGTCTGCCTCTGCAAACAATTTTCGCACACAGGTGAGGATTGTAGCAAAGGTCTGAAAATAATGATCACTTTTTTAATATAGGCCACATTAGCATCACATTAACCTTTGGGAAGTGTGTGTGTGTGTGTGTGTGTGTGTGTGTGTGTGTGTGTGTGTGTGTGTGTGTGTGTGTGTGTGTGTAAAGACAGTTAGAGGAGAAAAGGGTCATATAGTTTTCTCCTCCTCCTCCATTTATGTCTTTCCTGTTCTTCATCTCTCCTCACTATCACCTTTTATAATTTTATTTCTCTCCTCCCAATTTATTTAATAGTTATTCCATTTTTGATATTCCATATATTATTTTTACTTTGTGGCTCCTAGGTTGGTAAATAGTTATGGAGCAACTAAAGTAACTCAGCAGGTTGACTGAGTTAATTTTCCAGTACGCCGTCTGTACTCCTTAAAAGTCATCTTAGCCCACGTGTAACTGGCTGATATGGACTTCAGCAGTGAATCTTTGTAATGCCTTCAACAGTAACCTACATCAGTCACTGGTACAGCTACCAGCATTCATGCTTTTGCATGGTGTTTCAGGTGGTTGTGTCCTGGTGTTTTATTTTTGGTGCAGCTATGATAGAAACAAATAAAACGCTGGGCTTCCTTCTAGGAATTTACTGACATATGTGAATCCTTATATTGAGGCTTTAAGTAATATTCCTTATATTGAGTGAATGGATATTATTCTCTCACCAATCCATTCAAATAGGCCAATCACAGCAGTTGTGGGCTGTGCTGATGCAATGTATGGTTACATTTCCAGGGCGGTGCACATCACATTATGCTGTAGGTTACAGCACAGATTTAACACAGAAGTTTAAATGCCCTGTTAGCTAGCTGTTCCACCACTGTGGGCAGCACGGTGGTGCCATGGTTAGCACCCTTTCCACACATTGAGAAAGTTGTGTGTTCTCCTGTGCTTGGGTGGGTTTCCTGTGGCTTCTTCAGCTTCTTCCTCAAAGTCCAAAAGTGTGCATGTTAGGTTAACTGGTGATGCTAAATTGGCTGTAGGTGTGAGGTAGATAAAGTGCTGTACAGAATGAAGTGCTGCATGGATGTATGGTTAAAATGGGACTTGTGGTCTAAAATACTTTGAGTGGTCAGCACAACTGAACTTCTGGCAAACATCTCGGACTTTTGCATAGAACCTGAAGCACATGATCTCAGGCAGGTTTTTCTATAAAAATATTTGGGAAGTGGAGTGGAAATGCTCAGTCCCCCAGCAGCCTGAGCCTACAGCAGCATAACTAAATGATGATTCAGGGTCAGCTGATCCAAATAGGAAACGTTTTAAGCCTCACCTTAAAAGCAGAGGGGGTGTCTGTCTGCTGGACCCAAATTGGGAGCTGGTTCCACAGGGACCTCCCATTCTAATTTTATCTCTATCCCATCAGGATAATTCAATACTTTGTAGGTGAGGAGAAGCGTTTTTAATTCGATTCTGAATTTAACAGGAAGCCAGTGAAAAGAAGCCATCACGAGGGAAATTCAATCTCTCTTTCTAGGCTCTGTTAGTGCTCTCACTTCAGTATTGTGGATCAACTGGAGGTATTTTCAGGGAGCTTTTAGAACAGCCTGGTAAGAAAAATACTGTTGAAGAACTTGGGAACAACACCGGTAACCCCAATTTTCTAGAAATTGTTGTAGTTGAGTGTTAAATTTAATATAAATTAAAAGTAGATGATTGTGTACTTCTTCAGGAAGGCTAGTATTCAGATGTCAAATAAATGAAAGCTTTTATGTCTCAGATGTATTTATTTCTTGCCTTTCAGGTCAGGCTTTCTGACAGTCAGCTCTAAAAGCTGACTATAATTTGGCTTCAACAAGTTTGAAGAAGCGCAGCTGCAAAGAGCTGCTGAATTTGCAGCATGTGTTCTTTATGTTTAAATACTGCTTATTTTTAGCACTCATAATGTAAGAAGTTGACACACTTCATCTGCTGGGTCGTTCATGGCTACCAAAAGCAAACATGGCTGTGGTGGCCATGAAAAACCGAAAGCAACCTTCAGCCCGCCTTGGCTGAAGGTTGTTCAAACACATCCTTTTCTAGATGAAGTATTTCTACATTTAAAATCACCTTTAAACCCAAATCTGGGTCTATTTGTTTGTTTGTTTGCTTTGTAAAACCTGAAAAGACAGAGTCTAAATATATCTTTGCTGCTTCTCCATCCTTGGCCTCACTTTTCTCCCCATGAAACATCCAGGGAGTGATTACACCTCCATCTCTCTGTCAAACTGAGACTGAAGTCACACCCTAGTCTCATGCACGCACGCACGCACGCACACTCAGAGGGGGATGTCAGTATGTTTCTGGTGCAATGAACTGTCCTTGTGTGTCTGACTGACAGCTACCTCACTGTCAGTAAATATGGGATTTATGGAGTACAGTAACTGGCCTCAGGCACTGCGTTATACTGTATTAATCCATCATGCATTTATGTGGCTGCAACTGACAAAATAAGGTAACATGTAAAATTATTCTTTTGCCTTCTGGCTTTAACTCAATCAATAAAATGTTTCTTTTTGTGGAAATTTGTTTAGGCTTGATTTAAAACAAACTTAACACACATGAACTTCACGTTACGCCAGTCAAACACAGTGTAACTTTGGAAAATCTCACTCAGATAGCGGCAATGATCATATACAAGTCATTTTATCCAACACTCAGTGTTCAAAGTTCAAACTTTCTACCTGTAAAATGGAAATTTTAACCTTTGTACTGTATAATGTCACTACAGGGAAGGGTTTGTGTGTCTCTTGTGCCACTTTGTGCTGTAAAATAGATGCACAGACTACTTTTGTCAAATATACTGAGTATGTCTGCACTACACGACGGCGATATTTTAAAGGGATTTTTTCCATTCATTAAAGGGCAGAGAGAGAATCAGGAGAAAAAAGATGGGACGCAATACACAATTACTTCATGCTTTGTGTGTGTGTGTGTGTGTGTGTGTGTGTGTGTGTGTGTGTGTTAGTGTTGTAGTCAAGACCACCTAACCCGAGACCGAGACAAGACCAAGACCACAGTGTATCGAGACCGAGACAAGACCAAGACTTTTAGGGTCCAAGACCAGTCGAGACCAAGACCGAGGGAGGGCGAGACCGAGACAAGACCAAGACCAGTGCTTGACGCTATATAACCCAATAAAATATGAAACATGATCAAAATCACTTCTCAAATTGATCTGAAAGATCCGCATTCCCATAAAATCATCCTGATATTAAACACTCACAGCTCAAATAAATATAACCATCTTTATTTAATACTCCTCGGTGACTTCCATCATTTATCACAGAATGTAAAACAATTATTCATAGTTCATCACAATAGTCTTAACTTTTCTCTGCCTTTCATAAACAATGCATAAAGTTGTGTTGTTTTTAAACCAACAATCTTTGTAAAAATGGGTGCTTTTTCAAAACCACATAGCTAAATGTGTAAAACTGAAAAAATGGCAAACACCCAATGACAGTAAGAACTAAAGCCTTTAATCTTATACAGATTAAAGCTGCAGGATGTAACTTTTATAAAAAATCTGGTTTTTACATATTTGTTAAAACTGTCACCATGTCACGACAGTATGAGACCGATAATCTGCGAAAAAAATGGAGCTCCTCCACCTCCTCCCTGACCCACTCCCAGTCAAAAACAACCAATCAGAGCCAGGAGGAGGGTCTTAGCACTGTCAGTCACTCCTCGTGTATGCTACTCAATGTAGCTGTGTGCGATACTTCAAGATTTGGTATCGATTCTATGCCAAGTAAACACAGGGCCATTATCACCGATACTGATACCAATACTTTTTAATGATTATGAAGAATTTCCATAAAGTTTAACTGGTTTGGGCAAAGTTATTGTTCTAAAACAATAGAACATTAACAAAACAATTTTCCCCATACATTGATGTCTGGAATTTTTTTTTTCATAAATTAAGTGTACAAAATCATCACTCAAGAACAAATGCAAACTTTTTTTTCCAGGTAGATCGTTCAGAAAATATTTTTAAAAAAATTTAATAAAAAATGCCCCTTCATTCACTAATTTTCTACAAATTTAAATTTAAATTTGATTTAAATGTTTCATAGTAAAATCCTTTTTTCCCCCAAATAAAATATGTTATGCATCACATGACAGTATAATAAAACACTGTGGGGAGGGGAGGAGCAAAGTGTGCCTGCTCTGTGCTGTGACAGGGGCGACACTTAGACAGTCAGCTCACATCTTTGATGAAACTGCAGCACTGCATACAGGAGAGAAACTGAAGCTAAAGTATCGATCTCATTAGACTGATATTGATCAGTACCAATACCAACGCTGGCATCCATATTATCGATATCAGGATCAATCTGCCCGCCACTAGCTCAATGTACTAATGGTGGAGAAACAACTTACTTACTTCTCTGCTGTTACCATTGGTGGTGGCCATGGTAACTTCAGGGTTCTAGCAAGAAATATTTCTCACCCCAGCGCTAACGCTAATGCTAATTAGCAAGCTAATGCTAACCGCTAAATGCCGCTCCCACTCGTTAATTGAGTGATGGGGCCTAAGATGTAACTGGAACGCAGTAATCAGTTTTTTTGGACATGTAGTTACATTTCTCAAGGTGCATGTCAGGTTTGGTTCAGAGAGGATTTTCAGTTATGCACAAAGGACCTCTAAAGAACTCTAAATCAGGCCTTATTAGATCGATAGAATGATAATTTTTGCATATAATTCAGAAAAGTTACATTTATATATCAAGCATTTAATGTGTCCTAGAGTGCTGTTTCCTTCCACTGTGTTTGCAGAAATCACATAAAAAAATATACACAACAAAAACATAATCCAGATTCCTCAGCTGCTATAAGCATTTCCTACATTTGAATATCAGCCACCATGTTGTGAGCATAAACGATCACGTTTTTAATGCAACAATAGGAAGTGACATCATCTTGCTGGGAACTGTAGTATTTTATTCTTGAAAGGCCTTTCATAGCTCTGCTGGTGCTGAAAACTAATGTTTGACTATGGCTTTCTGAATACAAGTAGGGCTGCAACCATAGGCGTAGGAACTGGGGGGGTGGGGACGTGTCTTACCCCAATACTGGAGACAGGCACATTTGTCCCAACCAAAAATTACACAGCAGAGGAGAAAAATAATTGATTTTGAAATCTTTAACTCGTATGCTTTCATTTTGAAGGCACAACATGCGCCCCCCCTCCCTTCCTCTGAGTGTTTGGGAGGTGGGAGACAGCGGCAAAAATGTAACAATTTCTTTGCCGTCCCTTTTCTGGTGTTTTTTTCTTTTACTTGCTCTTCTGGAGTTTGATGACAGAAATAAAAATAGACAGAGCTCATTAGCATGGTACCACTGCTAAGTCATAGAATATATTAAAATCTGAAGTCATTCTTCAATCAATAATATTTTATACATGAGGTAACTTATATTATGACCTTTGACTATTCTCAAAAAAGAAATCAAAAGTTAAGAATTTTCCTGCCATTAGTACTTCTGTCTGTTGTCAACTCATTTTTGAAATCCTCAAGCTTTAGATGTCTTGTAAACAGCCCCAGCTTACAATGAAACATTTTCTCTAGCATCTCCTCTGCTCCTTTGCTTGACATTGGGCACCAACATTACAAAAAAGAAGCAGCCTGATTGGCTCTCTTGTGAACATTTCAAGTGCCTATTAGTTCACAGATAGAACCTTATAGTACCAAGTTAAAGCTTGATTTTGCAGATAGAACCTTATTATTTTGTGAATAAAATGCCAAAAAATATATATATTTGACAAAAATCTCTTACATATTGTTGATAAGTGGTCAGCAAATAAGTATATGACAATACCCGAGTTTCGTCAAAAATGTCAGAACCTTATAATTCTAAGGGGACAATTTATCTGTGTATTGGGAACATTTCTCTGTGCACTGGTAACATTTATAAGTGCACTGGTATCATTTATCTGTGCACTGTGCACTGGTAACATTTATCTGTGTACTGGTAACAATTATCTGTGCACTGGTAACATTTATCTGTGCACTGGTAACAATTATCTGTGTACTGGTAACAATTATCTGTGCACTGGTAACATTTATCTGTGTACTGGTAACAATTATCTGTGCACTGGTAACAATTTCTGTGCACTGGTAATATTTATCTGTGAACTGGTAACATTTATCTGTGCACTGGTAACATTTATCTGTGCACTGGTAACATTTATCTGTGTACTGGTAACAATTATCTATGCACTGGTAACATTTATCTGTGTACTGGTAACAATTATCTGTGCACTGGTAATATTTATCTGTGCACTGGTAACATTTATCTGTGCACTGGTAATATTTATCTGTGCACTGGTAACATTTATCTGTGCACTGGTAATATTTATCTGTGCACTGGTAACATTTATCTGTGCACTGGTAACATTTATCTGTGCACTGGTAACATTTTTATCTGTGTACTGGTAACAATTATCTGTGCACTGGTAATATTTATCTGTGCACTGGTAACATTTCTCTGTGCACTGGTAACATTTCTCTGTGCACTGGTAACATTTCTCTGTGCACTGGTAACAATTATCTATGCACTGGTAACATTTATCTGTGTACTGGTAATATTTATCTGTGCACTGGTAACAATTATCTGTGCACTGGTAACATTTATCTGTGCACTGGTAACATTTATCTGTGCACTGGTAATATTTATCTGTGCACTGGTAACATTTATCTGTGCACTGGTAATATTTATCTGTGCACTGGTAACATTTATCTGTGCACTGGTAATATTTATCTGTGCACTGGTAACATTTATCTGCGCACTGGTAACATTTATCTGTGCACTGGTAATATTTATCTGAGCACTGGTAATATTTATCTGTGCACTGGTAATATTTATCTGTGCACTGGTAACATTTATCTGTGCACTGGTAACATTTATCTGTGCACTGGTATCATTTATCTGTGCACTGGTAACATTTATCTGTGCACTGGTAACATTTATCTGTGCACTGGTATCATTTATCTGTGCACTGGTAACATTTATCTGTGCACTGGTAACATTTCTCTGTGCACTGGTAACATTTATCTGTGCACTGGTAACAATTATCTATGCACTGGTAACATTTATCTGTGTACTGGTAACAATTATCTGTGCACTGGTAATATTTATCTGTGCACTGGTAACATTTATCTGTGCACTGGTAACATTTATCTGTGCACTGGTAACATTTTTATCTGTGTACTGGTAACAATTATCTGTGCACTGGTAATATTTATCTGTGCACTGGTAATATTTATCTGTGCACTGGTAACATTTCTCTGTGCACTGGTAACATTTCTCTGTGCACTGGTAACAATTATCTATGCACTGGTAACATTTATCTGTGTACTGGTAACATTTATCTGTGCACTGGTAACAATTATCTGTGCACTGGTAACATTTATCTGTGCACTGGTAACATTTATCTGTGCACTGGTAATATTTATCTGTGCACTGGTAACATTTATCTGTGCACTGGTAATATTTATCTGTGCACTGGTAACATTTATCTGTGCACTGGTAATATTTATCTGTGCACTGGTAATATTTATCTGTGCACTGGTAACATTTATCTGCGCACTGGTAATATTTATCTGTGCACTGGTAATATTTATCTGTGCACTGGTAACATTTATCTGTGCACTGGTAATATTTATCTGTGCACTGGTAACATTTCTCTGTGCACTGGTAACATTTCTCTGTGCACTGGTAACATTTATCTGTGCACTGGTATCATTTATCTGTGCACTGTGCACTGGTAATATTTATCTGTGAACTGGTAACATTTATCTGTGCACTGGTAACTATGCACTGGTAACAGTTATCTATGCACTGGTAACATTTATTTGTGATCAAGCCAGTTTTCCCACATCCTACGATTATAAAACATATACATATGTAAATTATACATGAAATATATAAGTGTACACAACACTATTTTTCCAAGAAACATTTGAAAAATAAAGTAAAAGATCAAATAGCATTTTTTTTAATGCTTTTCTCAGAGTATTTATGGATCTGTCAGATTTCCAATATGTGTCCCCCCCCAATAGGAAACTCATTCCTACGCCCCTGGCTGCAATTTTCAATTATTTTAGTAATCAAGTATTCAGTTGATTACTCCGAACGATTGCTAGTGCTAATGGTAGCCCCCCTTTCCCAAGTACACTGTGGTTATAGGTCTGTTCTGGTGACTACAGCTGACGTAAAGAAAAAAATAACAGCTGACATCCTCTGCACAACACGTGCGCACATTCAAACATGCACACTTACAGCACAGAGAAGTGGGGGCGTGGAAAAACATCTCAGCGATTCACTCGTGTTAAAGGGTCTTTTTTGGGGTTTTTTTTGTTTTTTTCCAAATGACGGAAATCCGTTACAGTGATGGAGAACTAATGTGGAGGAAATGCTCCGCTTACACGGAGACACCTGAGCTGCAGAGTTGAAACGAAACATCAAAACAACAAATTTGTGTCGAGGATTTTTAATAATCAAGTTGCGTTACTCCAAGAATCGTTGCAGCCCTAAAACTTGCATTGAGATCGGTCTCGAGACCAAGACCGATCTACTACAACACTAGTGTGTGTGTGTGTGTGTGTGTGTGTGTGTGTGTGTGTGAGAATTTCACTGTGTTGAGTATTTGAAAAATTGCTTCTCTCTATCTATGTGGCTTAACAAACTCACAGTTTGATTCATATATAATTTTCAGTTAGTCTAAAAAGTGCAGTACACTTAGAGGTGTATATTTAACAGTGTTTGTTGAAGGAAGTCCTGCATTTTGGATTAGCCTTTGTTGTTAAACCCATCAGAAGAAATACAGAAATCACAGAAAGCTTTTGCAATTTAACTGACCTGTTTTTTTGTGGGTCTCCAGCAATTATCATGGGATGCAGCAACTTTTCAAGTCCCACAGGTTAACAAAAGTGTCCATCAAAGATCAAAATTAGGTTCATTGGTTTTTACTCTCCACATAAAAAATATTTATTTTGCAACTGTGCAATGCCAGCATTCACGCTTTTATGCCATAATAATAATCCTTTCTCTACTTCAATTTGAAACTTGTTTTAAACCCCAAAAGACAAAACAAAGTTATTTCATATGAGTGCAGTCAGTGTTTCCACTGACATTCATGCTCTTAATGAGGCTCTAATTAATAAATTAATATATATTGAAAATATTTAGGAAAATTGTTGTAAACTGGACTATCCACCAGATATCTTGCTAATTAGCTCATAATGACTATTACACATGGGGTCAATTGGTGATTCTAAATTGGCCGTAGGTGTGAATGTCAGCATGAATAGTTGTCTGTCTGTGTGTGTTAGCCCTGCAGCAGACTGGTGACTTGTCCAGGGTGTAACCCGCCTCTCACCCTATGACAGCTGTGATAGGCTCCAGCCCCCCATGACCCTGGATAAGTAGAAGAAAATGGATGGATGGATGATTTTTACACCTTCTTTCATCTTTTAAACCAGGCATAAAGCACATGACCTTCACTGGACTATGAAGATTTACTTCATCCCCTTCAGCCACGATACAGAAATTGTAGTGGAAAAAAATTCATCCTGCCTGCATAATCTTTTTAGGAGATGTCAGAAAATCTATATTACAGTGCAATATATAACTACAGAAAGGGATGTACACAGTTGTGGATGTGGTGACTGAAGGGGCTATGAATGAAAGGATGGGGCCACAGTGTTTTCAGTCAAATTGCCACAGATGTTTAAAATCAAGCACCTGGCCATGCAGTCTGCCTTTACAAACATTTATGAAAGAATGGGTCATTCTAAAGAGCTCAGTGAATTCAAGCATACTGCTGTAATGAGGTGCCATTGTTGCAACAAGTCAGTTCATGAAGTTTTTCGCCTCCAAGATATTCCACGATTAACTGTAAGTGGTATTATTGCTAAGGTGTAACATATAGGAACCACAGCAACTCAGCCACAACGTGGTAGACCACATAACGTTACAGAGCGGGGGTCACAGGGTGCTGAGGCACATAGTGCATAAAAGTCTCCAATGCTCTGCTGACTCAGTAACTGCAGAGCTCTGAACCTCCTCTGGCATTAACATCAGCACAAACACTGAGCCCCAGGAGCTTCACAGCACGGCTTTCCATGGCCGAGCAGCTCCTGGAGGTGGAAAGTGTAGGTGGTCCAGTACTGGGCCTTGTAGTGTATCTTGAATGCTTATGCTGCTACTACATTTAAAAACTGCCATTCAATTCATTTGTGTGTGTGTGTGTGTGTGTGTGTGTGTGTGTGTGTGTGTGTGTGTGTGTGTGTGTGTGTCTCCATCTTCCCTCCTCTCTTCTCCCTCACAGTTTTAAGCCAGTGCTGAGCCACTAATGGAGGACAAGACTGTTAGGGCAACATACCACACTATATCAGCTACACACACACACACACACACACACACACACACACACACACACACACACACACACACACACACACACACATGATGACGCACAAAAATCCACCAAAATACAGAGGATATCTAAATGCAGACAGCAACCATTTACTTCTACAAGGGCTGCACACAAAGACATACTACTACACAGCCTCAACGTATCCCAGCAGAGTACACCGCCATGGCAACAGCCTCCAAAGAGTTAATCTATTCAGCGATGCAGCAACCATCTCTCAGTGTGAGCAGCGCGCCCAATTGTACCTTCATTTGTTTGTCAGTTGTTCTGAAGTTGAAGGGAAACCAGCAGTACAGAGGCGCCACAGTTTATATAGCAGAACAGCAGAGGAGCTTTCCAGACATCATACAGCACAGTTTTATTCTGTGGAACAAAGTTCTTCAAACCACCAGGAAAAAACAGAAAGATGCTCTGTTTTAAATGTTGCTAAAGAAATTCATGATGTGTAGTAGTAGTAGCAGTGTGCCATAAAAATCTAAATGGAAAAGTGAGACACTGCTGGGATTTGTTTGGATATTTTGGTCATGCAGATCTCTAAATCTCCTCTCAGTGTCTGTTTTCCACTCCTTTACCACACATCTGCAGTGAGTAATTGTCCCAAATACAGTACATATATGTGCATCTAATGCAAATATTAAGATGCAAATGTGAAAATGTTTATGTTTTGAAATGTAATTTGTATGTTTCTGTGGACACCAGGACTAACACGTACATTCAAATCACCAATTATTTGGTTAAGGTCAAATTAAAATGTCAAAAGTCAATATCTGAGCCAAGACTTTCATTGTTTAAAAAAAAAAGTAATGAAAAACTCATCATCAGACAACAATGCATTCTCTCATTTGTCCTATACAAAGGCTGCTTATGTAGTCAAAGCCTAATCAAATACAACCATCCAACAGAACTTATAGTGGACTACAAATGGAAACCAGAAAGTTTACAGTTCCAAAAATATGACCAGGTTCTGCTTTTTAATATGCAGATATCAACGTGTAGCAATTTTCATCATCCAGACATGCAATTATTTAAAATGAAAACAGGAACTTTTCTGCAGTTGCTTCCATGTACACGCACTAATTTTACAATGGAGATGAGAGTTTGGATGATGTCTGCCTTCTTTAATACTTACTGTAGGTTCAGCTTCAGGCCTCTCTTTGAGGTGAGAAACAATCCATAGTTCTGTCTATTCTTTTCACAGGCCTGGCCAAAATTTATTTCTGCCCATCTGACACTAGTTAGGACCTCAGGGTTTCACTACACTTTTATCTCTCAGATGTGGGAAGCTAGACAGTAAAAAGGGGGTAGTGACAGAAGGGGGGGGGGGGGGGGTTCAGACACAGCAGTGTGTTAACGGGAGCCAAGCATGGCAAATTGGACTGAATTTTCCGCCTGTGTGATTTCAATACACAAACCCAGGCGTACATAACCATGTTTAATAAGTGCCATGCTAATGTATTGTATAATCTTCTCTAAATTAATATGTTAGACACAATTGCCTGGTAATTAATTTCTGTCACAGCACATCCAAATGAGAAGATTTATTCAGATCTGTCAGTCATAATCTCTGGACCCTGAGGCAGATTATTGCCCGGTGCAATGTGCTGTTGTAAGGATGATGATATGGTTATATGTGGTGGTATATGTCCAGTATGTATAAACATCCATTACCCAGGGTTTTAAAGAGTCTGGGAAGAGGGCTGGTCATCAAATGAAGGTCATTGTGGTGACAGGATGAAGGGAAAGGCAGCAGCCTTTTGTTTTATGGCTTCATAAAGAACATAATGTCTCTCTGGGCTCCTTAGCCGTCCAACATCCGCCCACCATTCAGTTTCACGGCTTTTCCTTTCCCACACTTGTGTTTCTTCCTTATTGTTTCCCAAGATTCCCTTTAGATGAAACGGCAGCTACAATCCACACAAAGATGAGCTTTAACACTCACAAATTTTCATTTCTGTGAATGAAGTCTTAAATCTTTGTGCCCTAAAGCAGCAACTGGTGAATAATAATAGGGGATGAAGGGAACTTACATATTCACTGTAGTGTTAAATTTTGTGAGATTTGCGAGGCTTTTTTAATCCTCCTAAGTGCTGTTTTGGATTATATTATGTTGTAATTTCTCAAAATACAATTTTTTAACTTGGCTCCTTTCCCTCCTCATTAAAAGACAGACAGCTCCCCCAACACAGTGCTGGTACATATTAGCTGAATGTTCTGATATACTGAGTGATATAAAATCACAAACATTTGAGCTTTCTATAGGCATAAAACAGAAGCCAAACACACTTTTTTTTTTGGCTTGATTAGATCAAAATGTGATCGTTCACATGTTGCGAGTTTGAGAAAACAACTGCATCTTTTAAACGATGGTGAAAAGAAGAGAAGAACTCCAAATAAAGAGCCCACAGTTTCCAACTTGTGGTTTAAACTGAGGTGTCGCTGAATCAGTAATAAGTGATGAATCAAAAGCAGACATTGCTTTATTTAAATACACGAATAAATAACCAGACTACAGACCTAAGACTAAACTTTGGTTCCGTGTGTGCTCCAGCCTGACTGATTCAGGCTGCATCACCAGCATTAATCTCGTTGTTTTGCTTTTGAGTTTTTCTTTTTGTTTTTTTTTTTGCAAAATATTAAGTCACTAATATCAGCAGTGATAAATCCAAAATCTCTTACCAAGATAGCCAACCAGGTGTGAGAGTAAACACTCTGCAGAGACAAGAAACTCATTTAACTTTAATCAGTGTGTCATCATTTGCTATGCTGGAATGGTTATATTATTTTAACTAACTAATATAATTGTTCATTGAACGAATCACTGGGTTGATCATTGCTAATTGTGCTGCACCTTTATATGTGAGGATTAGATTTTTTTTTATCACTGCAATAAATGTGTCATTCATTTGGGACTGAAAGATGTTTTCAAAGTGTTTGGGTGGGCTTTATTGACTAAATCACTTACTGACTGGTTGAAAACCCTCTAATTGATAATGAATGCATGGTCCTCTCATGCTCTCAGGGCCACCTTGCTATATTTTTTCCTGTCTGTTCTGTCTGCGTATTTATCCATATTTGTGAGGTCCTTTTGGAAGTATGGCTACTCACCAGTTCTCGCTGGATTCTCCTGGTTGGCACAACTGCTCATCATCATCTAATCATCTACCTGCAGCATGTGAGGACCAGCACGTCCGCCCACTCTCTGCCTGATCGTTACAGGAACCACATCACCGGCAGCAAGTTTTAGAGTCCGCTCGTGTTTCCAAGTTACTTTGTTACTGTGTGAATAAAATATTTTTTCTCTGCCAGTTCTGGCTGAAAACCTTAACAGCCCTATTTAATAGTAACTAAGCTGAAAATAGGCAACAGACAGCTGTTCCCCAATTGCTAGAAAATGATAGTCACTGCTCCTGCTGCGCATAATACTCTCACACACACATAGACAAACAATATTTCACTTTTTAACTGTTTCCACATCAGTGATGCTTGAACACACACACACACACACACATACACACACACACACACACACACACACACACACACACACACACACACACACACACACACACACACACACACACACACACACACACAAACAAGCCTGCAGGCGTGTGGTTTTTCTTTATTAAAAACCAGAAAGCACAATTAGCTGCAGAATATGCTTAACCCTGTATCGCTCCCTCAGCTCGAGGATATATTACTTCTTCTTCTCCATTATTAAAAAAAAAATAACAGATGAGCAGAGGAGGGGAGCAGACAGGAAATATCACAGCTTCATGTTTAGCAAGTGGAGGCTGGGAAATGTGTTGTGGTAGAAAGACTGCACGTGTCCACATAGTATCAGAGGCTCTGGGTGTCAGAGGCATTACATATGAAATATGACCATAATGACACTCAACCGTAGAGGTCCGTGAGCTATGACAGTATCTGTCCCTCACTGACTGACATGGAAATGTGTATGTGTGACAATCTCATTCACCCTGATGTTATATCCCTGAAACTGCAGCCATTAACATGTTGTCATTTCTGCTTTTACTGGACTGCTTTCCCACTGACACTGTATTGTGCAGCTTTCCTTTTGCATAATCACTGGAAATTAAATTTTTCATTAATTTTGTTTTGTTAGGTTTTTTTTTTTTTTTTACAATTAGATGAAATAGAAAAGTTGGTCTATTGATAAACAAAATACAGCAAAGTGCACAAAAACACTTCAAATAAAGAAACAAAACATCAAGTCCCCAGATTAATACATGAAAAATACAGAATTTTTTTAAGTGCTTAAAAAATTCATGAGTGGATAGATGGGAAACATACAATGGTTAATATTTAAGATTTAAGGACTAATTTCTGGTTTCTTTTGCTGTTCAGTGGGCGAGGGCGCTCATGACGTGTTTTGAAGCCTTCAGACCACCTTGTTGCTCATGGTTCACAGCTTGTGGTTTCACCCCGGGTTCTCTCTGGCACACAGAAATGTTCTGCTGCATTGTGATGTTTGGTTCAGTGCTCCAGCTGTGACTCTCACAGCAGAACACGGTGTCTGTGTCGCCTCCTTCTGTCAGAGACAGACAGACAGGGTGTCTGTGCACTATTTGGTGTGTAGTCCACCTTGAATTGGGGAGTTTTCTGAGATGCAGTCAACTCTGCAGGGAGGAGGACTGTGTGTTTGTGATGAATATCTCAGGAGAGAGAAGAGCACTGAGACCCCAGGCCCACCCCAGTGTCATACAAAAATCAGTTGCTCTATTTTTTAATTCTTCATTTTTTTTTCAAGCATGCTCACGTTGTTGAATAGATTTCTATGGGCCACTTCTCAAACTTGGCAGGATAAAATCATACAATAAGATCAATTGAAAGAAGCTAATTGTTGAGCTCATTTATTTGCTCTTGGAGACATTTCTAAACAACTGTCGATTCCAACATCATCAGTTCAAACAATTGTTTGTAAGTACAGGTTATTTTGATATGTCACCACCTTAACAAAATCTGAAAGAAGACCCAAACTGTCACCTTCAGATGGGAGGAAATTGGTTAGGATATTCAGGAACCACTGAGGCTCAAGCCTGCCATGAACTGGAAACTGCTGGAATATTATCACTGTCCACAGTGAAGTGAATTTTAGATCCTCATGGACTGAGAGAGTGCCGACCAAGAAAGAAGCCCCTGCTCCAAAATCATTAAAAACCCCGAATTACCATGATACTCATGGCCGTGATGAGTGGATGTAAACTTTTGATCACAACTGTACTGAGTTTCTTGTTCTTCCCCTTAAATGCTGTGTTGCTATTATTTACTCTTTAGTACTGTCAAGACTGAAAAAAGTGCATGTTATTAAAAAAAAGTTATGAGTGTAGATTTTAATTATCTCAAGGTCTTTATCAGCAGCTTATAGATTTCAAAGTGGAGAGTAATCTATACTTTGAACTTGCCACTATCCTGGCTACAAACCACTCAAAGCGCCTTCAGATCTCTTTAGTTAGCTTTTGCCTAACAACTCCTTTGTTCAGCTGTCTCTTTTCTTAATATAGAAGCAATTAAAATACAGTGTTAGATATGTAAATAAACCTTCTCAAAGCATGGGGCTTTGCACCATCCAGCAGTAGGCTCTTGGATAAGTAATTAAATGTCAGTGAAGAAAATTAAAATCTTATTTTTGCCCCAATGCAGAGCACGCAGCAGACACCAATCAAAAACCTGGATAAAATATTCACCTTCCACACTGACATCCTGATTATTTCCACATCTGTTTTCACAAATGCACTGCAGCCCTGATGTTTCAGAGATTACCTGACAGCAGTGCAAGTGAGAGCACAAAAGTCCCAGGCAGTAGCATATTGGTCAGTAAACAGCCTTCACCATCCCATTGTGTTGATATGCACCATTGTGACAACAGTGCAGGTCCCAGTCTACTGAATTTCCAAACCACCAAGTGGTCAGCGTGTGTCCTGCCTCCTGCACGCTCTACCCAGATAGCACTCTAGCCTAAACCAAATGCAATATTTCCAGTAGTGAGAACCGGACTGACAGGAACTGTCTCCTCCTGTGTGCTGCATTTGAGAGCGAGAAACTTTGGACTGCTGGTCTGCTCTCCTGACATGAAGTTCCAATGCAGTGACACAATTATTTTTCACCTTCCCTGCCCATTTCTCCTTCCCCTCACTCTACAGTGCTTTTTGCCAAAATAACACAACACAATAATAAGATTACAGCACTGAGTGTGTGTGGAGCTAGGAAGCGATGCCCAGATTTAAAAAGGTTGTGTGGTAGGCAAAACTGCAGCCCACTCTCTCTCTTTTATTTTCTCCTCTTATGGAGCTCGGTAGTTTCAGCCAGAAACATGAAATGTTTCCACTTAGATTTATTTTGCCAATTTAATGCTTTCTAGGTTTTCTTCTCTTTTCTTCCCATTTTTGTTGTTATCTTCATCATTCATTTCTTTTATTTTCTGTTGTTCTCCATCTGCATTTGCAACAACAGAGGAAGAAAACAAAGAGCAGCATTAATTGTAATGTAATAGTTCAGGTAGCAGATGTGGTGGAAGTAGCATTGGCCTGGTGTTATTAGACTAAAACATGATAATGATTCTTTTATTCTGTTGTTTAATGCTGAGTCTCATTGAATGTAAATCTTCTTATAGACAGTCAGTAATATATTGATCCATGCTCCTCCACCCCCCCAGCTCCCTGCTCTCTCACTCTTGCTCCTTGTTCCTCTCTTCCTTCAGCGGCAGGCAGAAAAAAAAAAAAATCAATGTGGAAAGTGTCCTGAAACAGCTGATCTAGAAGCCATCTGGTCCTCACAGTCTTCTGAGAGCAGCAGCAGGTCTCCGGAGATGAGGCACGCAGAGAAGAAGCAGAGAGCAAGCGAGAAGACGCACAAGTGCACAAAGCAAGCGTTAACTCAATACTATGCAAATCCGCACTGTGTGGCTGTTACATAAGAAAGAGAACAGGTGGAAGCATTTAAGCTTATTTCAAGAACATTTGATCTGGTCCTTCATTCGTTTAGCCGTGAGATGAGCATGAAATCAATTTAAGCCTAAAATAACCTGTTTTATTGTGATTTTGCAGTTCTGTCTGACCAGGACTTAGATTAACATGTTCAAGTGATTTTTGCATGATGTTTTTTTTTTTGGCACATTGTCCATCAGTTTCAGATCTCCATTAACCAAAGTGAAGCATTTTTGCTGGACTAATTTTGTCTGGGACATCATGTGACCTCACCATTATTTATTACAATTGATTATTGATCAGTTCCATTTAGCTGCAGTTACTGTCATTTGTCAGAGCAGCTAGATGGATAATGCAGTTTGTGTCAGTCACACACTAATGTTAATCTCCATAAACAGTTATATCCTCATGCGGAATCTGATGGCAGGGCACAGGAAGCTTTATTGGTTCACATTTGTAGTATGAGTTGCATCTGTAAACGGGCACACAGAGGTCAAGACAGCAAACCAGTCAGATTCCCATGTTGTACTGAGCGTGTCAGAGGACAGATGTTAGTGGTGGTTAGACCCAAAACTTTAGAAAATTCCGATCTCAAGAATGAAGGAAAGAGAAATGAGACAAAGCGGGAAAGAAATTTTAAAAGGACTGGAAGGAATGGGGAAGAAAAAAAGGGACGAAGGAAGGCAAGAAGGAAAATGGGGGAGGCGCATGGGAGCTGAAGGGAGGTAAGTGATGGAAAAACAAAGAAAGAAATTAAATAGAGAAAAGCATGTGACAAAAGACCCAGTCATCTTGTGAAAGGAAAAAAATAAACTGCCCATAGTGGTTTTATAAAACAGTGCTCCACATCAAACACTTTGAGAGCGTGGAAATTATTTCTGCCATCTGATCCTTTAAAAGCCTATAACAAGTCAAGCGGATCCTGTCTGTCGGATCCTGAAGCCTGAAAACAGTTTACTTTCAATAAAAAACAAAACAAAAAACTTAGTAGTCATATCAAAGAGATCACGACAAACATCAGATACAGAAATAAAATATGATTACGTTTTATTCACTTGAAGCCATTACATTTACAAAATGATGCTTTCAGAGCCTCGAAGATGTGGCTTCATGACTCATTTTTATAAATATGAAGTATATTTTAAACAAGTCTTGGATATTTTATTCATCAGCTTTGGTTTGATTTCTATCATCTATCGTAAGCCTATTGTTCCTGTCTTTCCACAGGACACTGTGTGCTCCGGCATATTGTTTCAGAAGCTATTTACATATAATTTGCACTATTCACAGCCAAGTTGCTGAAGGTGTGGCCTCAGGTTAGCCTCAAACCAATCAGAATACTGCATAATGAATTACTGAAATAATCATGCAGTACATATTTAAAGCAAGTAATGGCTGCAGCTGGGTAAGAAAGATTGCAAATATAGAGGAGCGTTAAGTCTCATCCTGCATGCACCACTTGTTGACAAGGGAGAGAAGAACATCTCCAAAAATGACTTACATCCTATTCTGAAGTAAACAATGACATTTCAGCTCTATAGTATGGGGACACCATTGTAATAATCCATCTTAAAACAATGTTTCTTGTTTTATACAGTTACAGATCTTTATATTATGTAGTGGGATTTGCAAATTCTCCTGAAACACTAAAGGAAACATCTTAAGAAGGAAAGCTGAAGTTTTCATTTCCAGACATTTGAATCTAGGAAAACTGGTTCTGAAGAATTGGGAGTTAAACTCTGAAGGTTTTATTTACTGTGTGGCAACCAAAAAAAAAAAAAAAAAAAAAAACTCCTGTAAACTGAACAGGTGGGCGGATGGTGCTGAGCTCTTCCCTGTGCATCAGTGCTCTCTGTGCAGACGTCGCCACATGAAAACCACATGGAAGAGTCCCTGCGGTGAAGCTGTCACACCACCAAATCCACCCCTCCCAACAAAACAAACCGAAACAAAACAAAACAAAAACGTGCTATCTCCTCGCCTCATTACTCATGCTACTTTAGATGTTCAGCAGTGTCTTTGTGCAGATTCACGGGGCGCCTTACATGATTTTGTCACTGTTTCCTCGCAGCAGCGGCACTCGTGGTTTGTCTCCTCTCTGCTTGTGCAGCCTGTAATGACTGAGAGAGGAATGTCGCTGCTTTTATATAGGCCTCTAAAAATAACTTACCCCTCACTTCCATCTATGGCGGGACTGACAGCCGGCTACACCCAATAGCGTTTCTGCGCCCCTTAAAGCTCCGCCCACTCGCTCTGTTTCAGCGCCTCCTTAATTGGACGCCAGTGACATCATCAACCCTATTTACCTTATAAGGTCACGCATGAAATTGATTGACAGTTGGCTCCTCCTCTGCTTCCCTCCCCTCTCGCACCGGTCGCCTGGATTGCAGCGGGGTCCAGTCTGCTGCTGGAGGAGCAAACCTGGCAACCTGGCAGCTTTTACGGAGACCGATTGGCAATCTGGCAATGCGGAAATAGATCTGGCACCCCCAAGCCCGGATTGAGGAGAGAGGCGTGACAGAGCGAGAGGGGAGAAGACAGGATAGCGCTGACAGAGATAAAATTATCAACTCTTCTTTTTCTTTTTTTTTTTAAAGTGCTCAGGTGCGCTCATCTGCACCAACTGGGGTTTTTTTTCTTTTTCTATCATTAGTTTCTTTAATCTGTCAAGTGTGAGGAGAAGAAAGACGAAGTGTGTTTCTATCGTTTGGATTCTGGACTTCTTTGCTGACTTCTTATTTTTTTATTTTTATTTATTTATTTTTTTTGCATCGAGCATGGATGTGTTGGCGAATTACAGTATTTTCCAGGAACTCCAACTCGTCCATGACACTGGTTATTTCTCTGCGATGCCTTCCCTGGAGGAGAACTGGCAGCAGGTCAGAGACGATGCGTTTTCTCTTCTTTTCCGGGAAACTGACGGGGTTAGAAGCTGGGATGTGTGCGCTGGTTGGTGTTTTCCGTGTGTGCCTGTAGTGTTTTGCACCAGCGGAGCGCTCAGGAGCGGCAGCGAGAGCCCCGTGTAGTTGCGTCTTTTTTTTTCTCTCTCTCTCCTTTTGCTCACATGGAGCACGGCGAGGTTCGCTGACAGGAGAAAACACGCACACACGGCGAGACGGGCGAGGAGGGGGGGAGAAACAAGGAGCTTTACGCAGTAATGGCACTAATGGCTAAACAGTACACAAAAATGCGTAAAAGCACTGTAGTCATACGCACATACTATAAGCGAGCGACACCTTAAATGTCCCTTAACCACACTTTCGGCTTTATTAAACATTTAGAGGCATGACGCTATTGCTCAGTGAAATCCAAGCCTGATGATTTTTAACTTAAATCTGAGAAACATCTGGACACATCCTGATTGTACATTCAAGAAAATCCGACAACATTTATATGGATAAAGCTCTAAAAACGCAGCTGGTGAAAGTGAAAATGTCGCCTCCGTGGAGCTTTTGCTTTAAGGTCGACTTTTTGGTGATACCAGTTTTTCACATAAGGCAGCGAAAGAGGGAGATCAGCGTCGAGATTTTTATCCAACGTTTGTCGGATGAGAAGCAGATGAAGCTGTTTTACCCTTTAAAGTTAATTATTTTATTTAAATGTCACTTTAATGCTAGAATGAAACGTTTGAGTTCTGTTAAACTCTCTTATGTAGTTTAAAAATGGACTCTTTGTAACTTTCCTGGGGAATCTTGAGTTATCTGCCCTGTTGTAGGCTGTGGGGAAAATTGCAGGCTGCCACTGATGTAACTGACAGGGTCGGAGACGAAGGGAGAGTGAAGGTGAAATTTGTGTAGTTTCAGTCTGAGCTGATGGTGGAACATTTGAGTATCTGAATCCGACAGCGTGATGCTGCTTTAGTGTGGCTGATGTAATCGATAGACCAGTCTGTCAGCCAGATATGTTTGGATTAACACACACACACACACACACACACACACACACACACACACACACACACACACACACACACACACACACACACACTGGAAAACAGACAGAGAGAGAGAGAGAGGCTATGGAAAATGGACACATGCTTAATAGCAAGTGACTAGTTCTTAAATAATATATCCACATCTGCCACTGTTTGTTTGCAGATAATCCTGCTGAATTATGCATTATTCGCGTCACCCACTATAGAGCATACAGCAGACACTTGATGCGAGCCTACAGACTATTTTATAATATTTTTATTCAAATGAAAAACCTTCATTTTATTGGCATGAAACAAATAAAAATGTTTTACATGCACTGACTACATACAGCCACGTGAGTTTTGGGGTCTGTGGGTCCACCCCAAAAGATGTTTTAACACTTCCAAGTGGCAAAGCAACATAGTATACTGTATAGTTTATGTTTTATGATTTAATAACCAATTACGGGGTGGTATTTTCCCTGAAGTTTCCGCCCGTGAACTTGAGAAATGGAAGCTGTTAATTGGAAGGCACTTTTCGCCTCCTGTAAGTGTGATGAGCGTCTTTATAGGAAACTTAATGTTCAGTAAATCAGTCCATCCAAAATCCCCCGGTGGCCGCCTGCATGGCACAGTCTACTCAGACAGTGCTGGCTTGCTCTGTTTCATGCATTTGAGTAGTGCTGAACCACGATCATTCCCATGGTGCTGAATGAAGCCCAAACTGCATTTCTCCTCTATGACTGTCTTACTGACACCAATTCACGATGCCTCATCCTATTTTTAGTGCAAACAGCACACACTTCCAGCCAGAGTAACCTATTTTTTTCTGTCTGTTATACTGGTAATTGATCAAGCGTGTTGAGGAGTAAAACTAATTAGGACTAGTCTGGTGAGTTGCAGCAGTCTTTATTTCTGCTTCCTGGCCAGGCATATCTCATATAATGTAAACACACACACACACACACACACACACACACACACACACACACACACGCACAGCTTCCCCTCAGCAACAAAAGCAATAATATGTAGGTAAACAAAATAGTTGGCTATGCCACACAAGAAGAGCTGACGCTGCCCCCTGGTGAGCATTTTCCCCCCACTCTACCTGACATTTTTGTCCTTTCCATAATTTGAACAAATTAAAACTATAAACATATCAGTCACATAGAAAACATAAGTTCACTCTTCCAAATCCAAGTCCCCTGTTCTTTTAGGTGCTAATGATTGGAACCTCCTGAAGAAATGACCTCTGATTCACTGTTATTTTCTTTGCCACTGAAGTTTATGTGATGTTTTCATGCCAATTATCTCTGTCACGTGACTGAATCTCTTGTATTACATACTGAGCACATAATACCCTTAACTGTACATGCACAAGGTAATAAAGGCAATCAAGAGATTTTTCAAAGCAATTCCAACACAGGAGCTCGATGCTAAATGCAACAGAAATGTAGGCAGTTACCTCACAGTTACTATATTACTGAGCCAGCAGGCTCTTCTAATTATCTCTCTCCTGTGATTGGCTAGTTAGCTTTGGGGACTTCCTATAATCAGGACAATTGGTTAATAGTAACAAATAAATCAATCAGTAAGCTTTTTGGCAGAAATTGTCTCAAACAAGTTTAGGCTAGTCTAGCACCATTGTTACCAGACTTCATGTGGAAGTCTTTAAAAGTTGCCTTTCAAATGACCAGTTTTAATAATATGTTAATATGTACATGTTAATATTTACAGTACTAAAGTACCTTGTGATTATTGAGCAAATAGCAGCAAATTAGAGCTACTTGTTAACCTACAAAACAATTTCTTACTAATAAAAAAGGCTAACTTCACTCTTATGAAACTGATATTTTCATGCAAACAGCTTCTAAAATATTAAGATTTTATTGCTCAGCCTGTAGCTATTCAGTAGTGCAAACAACTATATGAGATTTCATATTCATCAAAGGGTACATTTTTGATCGCAAACTCAGTTTTCATTGTGGAAAACGGTGGGTGATTATGGATGGAAAGCTAAAGCTTCCAAAGAGGGAAAAAAGTGTTTTGTCAAATTTATCTGCACAAGTGGCGACGCAGTTTCAGAGAAGGGAGAAAAACAAACATTCACACACACACACACACACACACATACAGACCAGGCACACCCACATTTTTTTCCACTCTTGTTCCTTCTGTCTTCCTCTATCCCCTTATTCACTCCATCACACACACACACACACACACACACACACACACACACACACACACACACACACACACACACACACACACACACACACACACACACACACACACGCTTGGCTGGCATGCACTAATGGAAAGCTGTGGTCTGGCAGGACTCATCCCGCCACTTTCGACAGTAATTGGCCGTTTGCTGTCAGATGGACAGAACGACACACACACGCAGACACATATTCAGACAAACAACACACAGGGAAACAGGTTTGTGGGTGTCATTTATCTTCCCTGACTGTCCCTGTTCCTGGTCTTTGTTTCCTCATACAGGCCTCTTTTATCAGGCTCTTTGCATCATGGCTAAACATGTGGAAAACACACACTCTTTCACTCTCTCCTGCCTATCAGCCTTACTGCCTCTGACAGTATGAGCCCATGTTGTGTGTGTAATTGCTGCATCTTTGCAGGTTTGGGATGATGTGATGGGCTTTAGGGATTTGTGAGTGTGTGTCGAGTGGCCATGGATCAAATAGCAAATGCAGGCTCCCCAATTAGATGTAATCCATTTATTTCAAAGCAGAGCTACGCCAGAATCTGATGAATGAGAGGGGAAAATGGAGACAGTGAGAAAAGAGGGACGATAAAAGTGAACCTGAAGCAGACGCTTAGGTTTCATGTGGTCGCTGCAAATCTGCGTTTACAGTCTAATACACTATGTGGACAATCTCTGCAGGTGTCTAGCCTATTTAAAAAGTCCACCGGTGATTCCAACTGGCCGACACACGGGGCCTCTTTCTCTTCTCATCCCTTAGTTTACATGCTCCGTGTGTCCATAATTCCTTGCAGGCTGATTGATTTATTTGCTGTGGTACCAATACAGCACTCTGCTGGCCCAGCAAGCTCAGTGTCACTGAGATGCAGTGTCTCCATTAGGCCAGTCTACAACTCTGTATCTTTCTGCCAGTATTGTGCCTACGTCGGTGTAGATTTAACCAAAGATCACAGCTCTGTCCAATCTCTGGGTAAGACATGGAGAAAAGATCAGAAATCAAACTATAATACAATTCAAAAGCAGTGATTAGCACTACTTGGAAATGTATTAGAACCAAGCAGGCTCTAAAACATCTCTTGCAGCGTATTTTATCACCACTCTTCTCATCTACTCAGTAACCTGTTAACCTACTGCATGGACCGTTACATGAATCCTTTTTTTCTCCCTGTCTCTTTCTCACTCCATTTTTGTCTCTCTGTCTGCCCATGGCTTGGGGCAGGCCCAGGGAAGTTTGACAAGATAATGAATTGCCATGCATGCTGCAGTTTTTCACATTTCACAGCCCAGTAACTCTGTATGTAGCGATGGAGAAAAGAATGGAGGGGACGCAGGGGCAGCGAGACACGGGGTGGAGGAAAGGATGAGAGAGACACCAGAAGACACAATAGAGGAGATAAAGTGAATAAACATCGATGAAAGTTAGTCAGGAAAGAGAAGATGTTTGTCCATCCCATTTCTGCTCCATCTTCTCTTTGTCTATGTCACTTCCAGGCATATATTAACACACACACACACACACACACACACAGAGTTATGTAATTGTATGTGGAGCACAGCTGCTTCCTCACAGTCGCAAAAAGAAAAGGATGAGTGAGAAAAAAAAACAAAGGAATGAAGAGAAAAAGGAAGAGACAACAGAAAAATGAGAGACCAACACAGAAAGATGAAGAAATGAAGAAGAACAGGAATTTAGCTGTGGTTTATATAATGCCTGATCCAAATGTCAGAAAATATATGCCAGTATTTAGCAAACTGTGTCTGCTTGAACGATGGTCACATTAATCAGTTCATCTACAAACAATGACAGAAATGAATCATTCCTAGTAAGAAATTGCAGCATGTTGGTGAGCGCTTTTTGGTTACTTTTATTATTTAAAATCTTTTTTAGCTCTTTCTCTCTTTTTAGGCTATGCTTACTTATCAACACATCTGCAGCTGGCAGTATCGTTGGTGTTCATCCAGCATCTTCAGTCAAGGGGGAAATATCATACAGGTTGAATTCGACATAATGACTTTGGTGATTCTGTGGCTTTCCATACAGCATCACCAGTAGGTAGAATTGCGCACTCGTCTGCTTTCAGTGACCTTTAAGTGCTCTGTCTGCAGACCAGAATTGTTCTGTGATGGAAGGTTGTATTACTGGAACTTAAACACAAAGCAGGTGTGACTTGCGTGATATATAAACTCGACTGCTCCAGCTGAACTGTGTTAGTGCCTCCATCGATTTGCATAAAAATGTTTTCTCTTGTTTTTCGACGCCTCCGCTGATGTTGTAGCTGTCAGAAATATTCCACATCTGCATTTTGAGACTGCAGCTACAATTTTTATAAGCGCCAAACTTTATCTTGCATATCCAAGTATTTGCCATGCCCAGGCTGATTGGCAGAAGTCCTGTTTGTCTTCATTTGTCAGCCTGGTGACGCGTCTAGGCTGACCTACCTTTCGCCCACTGCATGCTGGGACAGACTGCTGGTGTATTTATGGCACAGCAGTTGTTTCCGTTTGCGTAGGTATTTGGCTATGCATATGGGGTTGTGTGTAATCCTGCAAAAAAACCCCCAAAAACAACAAAAAAAACAACAGCACGTAGCTCAGCTTGGATGATGCTGTGCGTTGGTCGAATGCTGGGCCAGAACTGGGAAGGGAGCGACAGCGGAGTTCACCACAAACGGAAGAAACAACAAATGAACGATCCAAAAATGCAGCATGTGAAGCACAGATGGTTGGTCTCTCATTTTTCATTGTTTTTAACACTTGGTTTCACTTCAGCTCTTCTCCTCAGCTGGCTGAAGGACCAACACCAGCACAAGCAAGAGTAGCCTACAAGGCCAGTTGTTTATGACACTGCCCCGTGACAGTAAACAGCTACAAGATGTAGAAGATCTTCTGAAAAGCTGTCTGTAGGGCCACCACAGAACCATGTTTCCCCCATACAGCCAGCTGTGGAAGCGAAGAGTGAGCTTTACAGAAACTGGATAGATGGAGGGCTAAAATGTAAAATTTTAAAATGCACGATTGAGAGGAACTATTCGCTGCTGCAAAATTCCAACATAGTCTCAATTAGGAAGTACTTTCTGATATTACAATCCAGTGACGACCACAAATCAGAGAAGCATTTGAAGCTGTAACAGCAAACAGAAGCTTTCAGACACACTTCTTACAGTGTGGAAGCTGGTGCCAATTTTCTCTTCAATATGAGCTGCTCTAATCACTGCATTCATTCACGCTCTTTTTTTATCGTGCTCCAAACACACACACAGTTATTGTCTTTTCCTCATAATTTCAAATCACTCGAGTCAAACACACACACACGCACGCACGCACACACACACACACACACACACACACACACACACACACACACACACACACTTGCCTGGGAACCCATAATTCAGTAAGTGAATAAGGCATTCAGTCTACGGTGGCAGAGATTAGATAAGAAAGTGAGCAGTCAGACTGCCGCGGCAGGAAAGCAGAACAAATGAACTGCGCTCGTGATGGAGAGAGCTTATACTGTGAAAGCCATAGCCCTGATCTTTCAAGATGAGTGGTTTTCTATGGAGGGCAACTCTCCAGCGGTATTCACCATGGAGCGCGATTACTACAGTTTACAAGGAGATTTACCCATTCATATCTTCATGCTTCAAGCACGCAGTGGGTATCTGCTATTGTGTAGTGAATCATCCTATTATATGTCATATGTTGCATTTATATTGATTCCCCACCTTTTTCTCTGGTATTTTAGGACACGCTCTTGTTTGCAGCACCTTCGGATCTGAAGAGCTATCACTGTCATGTGGCTGTGGTGGACAGAGCACTGGAAGCATTGGGAGACTGCTAGCCTAGCTCAGACTGAGGAGAGAAAAACACCGCATAGCTGTATATTAGTCAGAAGGATGGTTCACTCAGATAAACAGAAATCTGTTCTTGGTAAAATGCTAAGTCAAGAACTCACTTTGCAGCATTAGAAGGTCTATGATGGCACTCCTGGGAATAGTCTGCAATTTGTAACCATTTCAATTTTATATAACTATTCCATTAAAAAAGCCAGAAGCTAATGATCCAGAAAAGCTCCACTGCTGATGTTGTGTCTGTTAGTGAATGGGAGGTTTCCATAGCCCTCTGTGAGAATTTCTTGTGTGAATTGAGAACTTGCAGCTGCCATCTTTCAATGTAGAACTGATTTAATAATGAATTATAGCTTGATGGGAGACTGTTAACAGACTTGCATTAAACCTAACGCAGGTTTGTTTGAACTCGACGCCTGAAAACTTTATGACACCAGCCTCAGAGCAGTTTTTTTTTTTTATATCAAAACTATGTCAGTTTATTTGAAAACGTTAAAAATAGTTGTTTGTGTTGGATGCTTAAATGGATTACAGGATACAGGGTACAGTGATCATTATAGTTTCTAATAACTTTAATAACATTTGGGTGGAGCTTGCAGACAACTTGTATTTGGGAAGTTTATTTCAAAACAGAAAGCCCAAGAGTGTTTGACTTCATACGTTTTTATTAAGGGAAGTCTTCATGGTGATCACAGGCTAAGCTGTGCTGAGACACAGACAGACACACACACACACACACACACACACATACAGACAGGTGTGTTGTGTTGTGTTGTGTATGTGTTTGTGTCTCCACATCCTGCTGAGCTAGTGTTTGCAGACCAATTGGCTCAGGGATAAAGACTTGTGACCTGGCATCCATCCAGACCTCTTATTCTCTACTCAACCATCTCTCTCTCGCTCCCTTTCTCTCTCTGCCCCCCCACCCCCCTTACTGCCCCCTGTTCTCTCCCAGACGCCTCTTTTGTTTATGCACATTTTGAATTTGCACATTTAAAATGGAAACACAAATGTTAGGAATTTGAGGAAATGCCTCACTCCAGCAGAAGTGTTTTTTTCCCCTGGACTGAGGTGGAAAAATTGATAAAATGGTCATATAGAGGCAGACAGAAACATATTTCCAAATAAACAATGGCACTGTAGGACCTGCTTCCTCTTCCCTTTTGTTCTTCTTTTTTTTTCTCATTTATTACCACAAAAGTAGAACATTATCCGAAATCCCAAAAAGGGCAGCTAATGAAAACATTTGGCCAGAGGAAGCAAAATATGTTTCATGAAAGCAGCACTGAAATGTCATGATGTACCAGAAGTGCAGCTGCGGCTCTTTTATAATGTGATTTTCTAGCTAATAAATACACAATGTTTCACAATTTGCTTTTGACAATTTGACACCTTTTTTTTTTTTTTATGCACATTTGTTTAGCTGCACACAGTCTTCACTTCTCTTTAGTTTTTAGCCACTGCATGTAAGCACCCAGCCACACACTCACACTCACATGCAGTGAGTGTGTGTTTGGGTGTGTTTGGGCAATGACATCATTCGTAGTGTGCAGAGGATGTTGACAGTGGCTGAGGAAATGAGTGTATGTGTGTGCTGGCTTGCCAAGGCCAGCAGTTGGCAGTACACCATCCAGGACAGGCTTATAAATGTTTGCCGCTGATTTCACAAAGATTTTTTTTAAATGGTTTGTAGAGTTACACCAAACTCTAGGTTTCACATGCACCAACATGTTTTCATTAAATGGGGACTCTTATACTCTGAGGTGACAAAAATTTCAATTCATGAAGTCATGAAAGAAAATGTATTCGTTTATTGAAAGCCAACTTTGAAGGCAAAATCAATCACATCTTAGACCCATTTTTGCCTTCAGAACTGCCCTAATCCTTCATGGCACTAGTTCAACAAGATGCTGGAAACATTCCTCAGAGATTTTGGTCCATGCTGACATGATAGCATCACACAGCTACTGCACATTTATCAGGTTCACATCCATCATGCAAATCTCCCGTTCCACCATACCCCAAAGGTGCTTCACTGGATTGGCATTTGGTGACTGTGGAGCCTATTTGAGTACAGTGAACTCATTGTCATTTTCAGGAAACCCATTTGAGATGATTTGAGTTTGGTGACATGGTGTGTTATCCTGCTAAAAGCAGCCATCAGAAGATGGGTACTCTGTGATCACACAGAGATGACCATGTCCATCTCTGTGATCACACAGAGATGGACATGGTCAGCAACATACTCGGTTAGGCTGTGGTGTATAAATGAGGCTCACTTTGGGCCCAAAATGTGCCAAGAAAATATCCCCTTCGCTTACACCAACACTAACCTGAACCACTGATACAAAGCAGGATCGATCCATGCTTTCATGTTGCTTGCTCCAAATTCTGACCCTCCATCTGAATCTTGCAGCAAAAATCAGGACTCATCAGGGTCTATTGTCCAGTTTTGGTGAGCTCATAAGAACTGTAGCCTCAGTTTCCTGTTCTTAGCTGATGGGATTGGCACCCGGTGTGATCTTCTGCTGCTGCAGTCCATCTGCTTCAAAGTCCGATGTGTTGTGCATTAAGAGATGCTCTTCTGCGTACTTTGGTTGTCACGAGTGGTTATTTGAGTTGCTGTTGCCTTCCTATCAGCTCAAAGCAGTCCGGCCATTCTCTTCTGACCTCTGGCATCAACAATTTTTGCCCAGAGAACTGCTGCTCACTGGATATTTTCTCTTTTTTCTCTTTAAACCCTAAAGATGGTTGTGTGGGAAAATCCCAGGAGATCGGCAGTTTCTGAAATACTCAGACCAGCCTGTCTGACACCAACAACAATGACCTTCTTCAGCAGGTTGTCTTGTCGACATGCCTAAATGCCATGTGATTGGCTGATTAGATATTTGCATTAATGAGCAGTTGAACAGGTGTACCTAATAAAGTCATGAGTGTAGTTTAGCTTGAATATAATTTATCCTGATTTATATTAAATTAATTATATTCTGTCACAGTTACTCAAAGGATCATCAAAGAGAGCCATTTGGATCCGGCTCTGAATATGTGTACTCCGTCAAGGTGAATCATTTCATCTGGCACTGAGGCAGGAAACAGCTGGAACCATGGAAGAGTAATAACAACAGAAAAAGAAGAAAGAAGAGGGCAGAGTCTTTTTTTTTACATAGACACCACGAATTGTTATTGTCCCATGGCAGCATAATTACCTCCGCCAAGGAGGTTATGTTTTTGGTAGCATTTGCGTGCGTGCGTGTCATTCTGTCTGTAAACACAATAGCTCGAAAAATTTTAAATGAATTCTGATAAAACTTTGTAGGAGTGCAGAGTGGGGTCATGTCAACAATCTATTAAAATTCAGCTTGCAGCCATCAAGGTCTTCAAGGTCAACTTCATGATTTATTTGTCAAAAACTGACAAAAAGCCTTAAAACTTAGAAACTATGATTCTTACAAGAGTGGTGCATATTGTCAACATATAGAAAGTACCATATAAAGAGTTAAAATATTATGTCACATTTAACCTCTGACCTCTCCTTCAAGGTCAAATAACGTCAAACTTTCATAAAATATCTGCTTAAAATTCTACTGCCTTAGTTTCTATTGGCAACATTTAGGAAATGATGCTGGCATATGGGGATGCAAAATTAATTATAGTTTGCATCCAAATAGCATGTCACATTTGACCTTTGACCTCACTTTTACATTACACATCTGCCTTTCTTTCAAGTTGACCCCAAAATGTTTCCTATCTTTAAAGAAAGTTTTGTCAGGAGAAACAGAATGAGCCGGCTGGTTAGACAGAAATACACTGCAGTATAATATTATGTAATAAGCTCAAGTTATTCATGTCCAGTTATTTACAGATCAGTGCCTATTATCATTACCGGCTCCTACATGTTTGTGTAATCAAAGTAAACATCTGTCATGCGGCTCTTATCTGATTTTTACTGCACTACAAACTTCTTAAAGTACTTTAAAAAGAACAAAGAAAACAAAATGAACATATACAAAATACAACACTGTTCCCTTAAAACTAAATACTGCCCAGAGAGTGAACTGCCTTGGTGGAAATGTGCTTCTTCCAAATCCCACCTAAACCAGTGTGTTGGCATGACTACACATTAGTGTCAATTTATGGACCACATTTACACTTGTTTGCTTCTTTTCACATGTGGACAGCTGAGATCATTTACACCTGTGTCTATCACGTGTCTTTACGGTGCCCAGCTGACCACTTGTGTTCAGATGTCCTCACTGTCTTTGTCACTTCTGCTGGAAGGTCAAAGGGCACCATGCACAGTTACGTTGTGTCACCAGTCAAGCTCAGGGAAGGATCAGCGAAGAAAAAAATGAGACTAATGCACAGGTTCTTCCAACTATTGATATTTGTCAGTATTGCAACAACGATTTTCCAGCCATCTCCTTGTTGGGGATTCTCCAGAACACATTAGAGTCCCCACTACAAAAGATTGTGGACAAGTGAGTCATACACCATCGCTGACTGGTTGAGTCATCTGATCACAATGCACCACATGGTTGTTTATGCTCATATTTAGAGCTGTTGAATGGGATTAAAACCAAGTGTAAGCAGGGTCATAATGGCATTAGATTCAGTTGGATACATTGTTTTGAGTAATTGGTTACAGTAAATCAAGTCACAGATATTCATAGAAGGAGGCAATAACAGACTGAAGATTGAAACGAGTTGACAGTATTGTCTAAAATCAGGCAACAATTTTACAAGTGATAAACAACCTGTTTGCTGCATAAGACTGGTGGCTGTATTATGATTTTCACTATAATGATATTGATAATATATTCATAATACAGTACCAGTCAAAAGTTTGGACACACTCACCCATTCGTATGAATACACCACATTTACAGCAGGGCAAATGTTTGTACAAAGTAGCATAAACAGTATTTGGACACAACCTGAACAGAACTGTTAGTTAGATAACAGTTAAAACATGTCTGTATGAAACCTGCTCTGCCGAAGAGTTTCATTAGTGATGTCAGGCCATAATAAAATATACCAACACAGCCTTTCGTGTGTGCGTGCGTGCGTGTGTGTGTGTGTGTAGGTATGACTGCGATGTCTGTGAGACCGAGACAGAGTTGAAGTGGGGACGGACTGTGCTACTGTCTTAGTGCGCCTTTATGCATGCATGATTGGTGTGTGAGTGAGTGCGCAGAGCGGGACAGTAAATGGGTCAGAAGCAGCGGAGGAGGATGACCTTGGGAATTTGTCTTGTTTTTCTTCACCACTGTACTCTTTGTCTTGGGTTAGGCGTGGTGGGGGTGGAGGGATATGGTGGGAGGTAAGACAACTCAGAAACAATAGATGCACCAGCGCTACACAAATCTGAATCCGTTGACAGAACTGTTCCCACAAAGATGGAAACACACTAACTGTGTAGAATGTCACTTTATGTTGTAGCATTAAGATTTCACTTCACTTAGTTTCACAAATTTAAGACAGGGGTTTCACATCTTATGCTGCCAGCAGTCTGATTGCATTGCTGTGAAGGTAACCACATTCGTCTTCTTCCTCTACCTGCTTTGACTTCAAATTACAGCTTTTTTTTTTTTTTCCAAACTTGGTGAAAAAGGAAAACTATGAATACATAATTTCATTTTCACTTTAAAATAGCTGTGTTGGCTTCTTTCATGTTTCCACCTCTCCTCATTGGCTGAATCGTTGGATATCAAACGAACATGAGCAAAAATCCAGAGCCATCAAAGAAAAATGTCCGAGTCACTGATTGATCCCCTTTTTGTCATTACCTGCAGCATCTGGATGATGTTCTGAGTGAGAATGTTTTAGTTTGGGACTAAAATATAACTGACTGGCTCATTTGATAAAATGTAACAGAGTTTTCCTACCATAGATTCCATATAAAAGATGAACATATCCTCAGTGATGTTAGCCCAATTGTTTGTGAACTTTGTGTTTTATCAGCTTGGCAAATAAGTTTGTGAGCATTTGCAGACAAGTTGGCATCTTGTCTTGTTCCATACAAAGGAGGTACAGCACTCTGTACCTCTTTACAACTAATTTCACAAATAGACATTTTTCTCCAGCAACTGGTGGTTGCCAGGGTGGAGGGTCAGTGACCAGTTGCTAGGCCTGCATGAATGTGGCTTTAGCAATTGATTTAACAACATCTGTCAGCAACCTCTAGCAACTGTTCCCTCATGAGTGGTGTGTACCAGGGGGTTGCAGACCAGTCTCTAGGCCTGCGATACTAAAACCTAAATCTCCATATGTTATCCTATATTACAGGTAAATCTATTCATAACAGTGTATGAGCAGCACCATTTTTCAATTTTGGTTAAAAATAGCAGGCTTTTTAATCGGGCCAGCTGTGCTGCTTTAAGTGGACAAATGGTTGTGTTGTCTGGTGAAACACTGCAATGCTTGCTATAAGGGGATATGTGGGTCGCCAGCTATTTTAATCCACAATGTTGCCAGGAATACCTGGGGGAATAGACAAGTGCTGCAGTGTGTGTGTGTGTGTGTGTGTGTGTGAATACATGTGTGCCCAATCCATATATACATGTACATGGACAGGGACAAGGACAGAGCAGAGAGAGGCAATTTATGTCTGAGTAAGGGTGTGGAATTAGAGGAAAGTGTGTTGATTTGTTAATCTGAAAATAAATGAGGGTTCAGGCATTTTGTAAAAGCACACAGAAAAGTAATAAATGGTTAAGCCTGTTCTCTCCATTAATATTTGACTGCAGTTCTTCCTACTTTTAACTAATGGCTTAAAATTCCAGTGTGACTCTGAACTAACAGTAGAGGAGTTGTTACTAACATGCCTCACCTGTTTGTTTGGTTTATTTATTTGTTAATTTGTTAAAGTAGTACTGTATGATACTAACTAACCAGGTCCCCATCTGGAGCACTGACACCACAGAGCAATGCCTTTTTTCTGGCTTACTGAAGTGCATGTATACTGAAAAAGTAGCAGGGGTAAGGATTCGATTTGTTTGTTTTCACTATTTTATGTTTTTATAAACTTTTTGGTTCTGGGCTGTCGGTTTGATTAACCAATGGAAAAGGCCACACTGAACAATGAAAACCAAAATTTTTATCCTTTTATATATAGAATCAGTCCTACATAAAATGACTGAGTTGTTCACGGTATATATGGTGTCAATCAAATCACCTGTGTCGAACAGTAGGTCTGCTATAAAGGGTTATCGAGAAAATAGGGTGGAGAAAAAATTATAACCTAAGATGCATTTTCAGATTCATACGTGACCTCTGTTTCAGATCCATCCAGATGAAAGGAAATTAACTCTGATCCCAACTGAAGACATGATGTGTGTGTATGTGTGTTTGAGGGGAAAAGGGAAGACATCTGAGTTACTCAGGGATGAACTGCAGGACACAGGAAACAGAGACTGTTTCTCTTTTACCCTGAAGACTTTGTAATATGGAGAGGATTTCATCAGCCTGGTCTTCAAACCACACACACACACACACACACACACACACACACACACACACACACACACACACACACACACACACACAGAAAGGCATGTATGAGTCATGTGTACACCAGCCTGGCTTTTCAAGCAAGGCCAATGAGATCAGTGACTACCTCAATATACAAAAAAATCCTCTGGATGTTAAAAAAAAAAAAAAAAAAAAAAGGAGAGAGAGAGAGAGAGAGAAACAGACCCCAGTGAAGAAAAAAGTGTGATGACAATAGCAGCTTCCCTGGAGTCATAAATGCACACACACACACACACACACTCTCACACAAACACACACACACACTTTCCGATGACTTTCTAGTGACTAAAAACTGTTTACAACATAAACTCTCATCTAACATTAAACCTATATTAATAACTTTTATTATTAAAGTAGCTAATGTAACGCTATGTAAGGGAGAGAAACATGGGATCGGTGCATTATGGATAGTCTATGTCAGATATATATTTTATCACCATTAAATGCTAAAACAGAAGTCTTTTTTTCTTTACTGTTTACTTTTAATCGCTGAATCACGTCTGTGTTGAAAGACAGATTCCACTGAGTGAACTCCAAACAATCAAACAGTCTAATGGGCGCTGAACCATAAAACTGTCAATCTATTATTCAGAACTTCAGCACTACATACAGTTATGTATGTAACGTATTTATTATAACATGGCAGTATAAATAAAAAGATGAGTTTCCTCCTTGGCTGAATTTACATGGGCACAACTGTAGCAGAGATGCAAGTATTGTAGCATTAAGAAGCTTCTTCATGCACCCAGGATGGGATTTCATTTATTTTAAGTGTTTTGATCCTGTTGGTACTAATATCAGTGCCTAAAATAAACCTTCTTATACATAGTAGGTGAATGCAGAGGAGTGATACAGAGAAATAAAAGATGAGTGAAGAACCCTAACAAATCCCTGTGGGCACAAGGCTTCCCTGAATAGTTTGTGAAAACAATGTGAGTCATATATCTCAGAGGAACTCACCACCTGTGTTCTCCACACCCATCATTAAAACACTTAATATGGAGGTGGTGTTTATGACACTAAATGATGTTTCGTTTTATTTGACACCCATTACAATACAGACTGAAACAGTCAAGTTACTACCAATAAAAACAAAGCAAACACACTGTGTGTCTCAGTGTGGTGAGTAGTGTTTGCGCTGCTGTTGCAGCACTTTAGTGATTTTTGGTTAATTTATGTGTTCTGGGACGAGATTCTGATCAAATCTGTTTGGAGCGTCTTGAAGTCATAACAGCATCATAAATGATTCAGTGTGATAAGATGTATTGTTTTTGAAGCTTGTGGTGCCTTTAAACTATCCAGTCTGCCACGATGTGTTTTAGAAGAGCAGTTTCTGCTGTGATATAGCAAAACAACACAATGTGATTCAAACACACGCTCAGTTTAGGAAATTGTCTGACATTAGTGATTACATATTGAGGTTCAGACCAACTCAGTAACTAATCCTGATAATCTACGGACTCCTTTTGATATATTTACATTTGTTGATTGCAGACAATGAAATGAAACAAGCGGAACATAAAGGAAGGGATCAGCTGCTGTTGCGTCTTAATGGATTGACCCTTTCTGTGTGTGTGTGTGTGTGTGTGTGTGTGATGGGGTGGAGGAGGGATGATGTAGGGGATGAGGTCATAGTGTAGTGTGAGCATGCGTGACTCTTTGTGTGTGTGAAATAAAGGCTGCTGAAAGTGAATGTGTGTGTGTGTGTGTGTGTGTGTGTGTGTGTGTGTGTGTGTGTGTGTGTATAACTGATGACTTAATTCGTTATGCATTTATGTATAATCAGTGTTAGGTGCGTGCGTGCGTGCGTGCGTGCGTGCGTGCGAGGGTGCGAGGGTGCGTGTGTGTGTGTGTTTGTGTGTGTTTACCACAAACAAAGAACAACAAAGAGAATTTTCCAGTCTTATTGCAGCAGTTTTGGACAGTGAAGTCATAACTTACATCTTTATTTCATAAAGAAAAACTCAGACTTTTTTTTGGTGGAATTTAAATTTTGTACCCATGGCCATGTCAGATGGGGTACAGCACACTCTGAGCCTGGCTTCTCACAAAAACTGGAAGCATAATGATTCTCCCTTCATTAATACATTACATTACCTATCCCCCTCCATAAGGCTGGCATCACCTAAGGTGAGGTTAATCCAATAAAATATTATTCGCTGTAAAATACGTGGATGTTGAGAGCACATCAGGTCATGCATGAATAAAGACATGCCAGGCACATAACTGCTGCAGACTCGAACCTTTTCTGAAGGCAAAGCACACGATCGGCTGGATAATGTTCTGTCTCTCACTAGATTTCCAGCTGTTCACAGTGAATGTGCAGACAGCAGCGGGGAGAAGTGGAAACAGCAGTATTCACTGTACTACAGTGTTGTGTGTCCAGATTTGGTGCAGATTGTTGACGTC
>NC_044366.1:26458506-26623506 GCF_007364275.1 Archocentrus centrarchus | reverse complement strand
TTGACTAGAAGGCTTCCAATATCTTGATGTATTTAGGCTGAAATCAGGTCAACAAAAACCCACAAAAGAAAAAAGAGCTCGACTGCAGCCTCTTTCTTTGTTGGCGCACTGGTGTTACTAACTAACAGGCTTCAGCTGTTGAGTTACACCTGCCTACAGCTGCACCTCTAAATGCAAGCGCGGGCTCCTAGTAGATAACTGTGATGTTTCCTTTTATGTATTATGTTTGACTGTTAATATGAGGGATATGCTGATGCTATGTCGCTGTAATAATTTAACAGAGTTATAAATTCCTTTCTGATTGTATCAGACAGCTGTGCAGTGTTTTACCACCTTATAAGCCTATAACCTCATGGATCCATTAGTTAAAGTGAACATGGCAGCTCTGCAACACACAACACTTCTTGTCAGTTCTTTTGTCAGCCCCCTTCTATGCTTTAATGTAGTACTCTGGCTAGCAGGTACCTCAAATATCTTTAAATACTAGCTTAACAGCAGCAGTGGTCAGCTAGTTTCTGTGTATTTCAATTTCTGTGAATCCAGTTTCCTCTTTTGACTTAAAAACAGTGGAAACTCTGATAAACTGTCATTTAACCTGTGCTTTTATAGATAATTCTTTGTTATGTGAAAGGCTGCCAGACATACACACAGTCTCACTTCCCTTACTTTAAAACAGAAGCAAAAATATTAATCATTGAGCTCTTATTGTTAGTTTATTCAGTTCCGTGTACTCCATCGTCTTTGGTCAGATCTTTGCGCTCTGACCTTCACACATATGCAGTTCTGTCAGCAGTTAGGACCCTGCTGTCGGCTCTGCTGATACACACATACACATACAGTGTACACCCAGCAATCATTAAAGGAATGTATTCCTCACACTGCAGGCTGTCAGCAATATACCAGGAATACATAAGGGGTAAAAGTCAGCATGTGTGCCTTACTATATGTGTGTGTGTAATCACACACACACACACACACACACACACACAGTACCACAATGCTGACATCATATATAAACACCATCATCATGAAGAACATCATTTAACAGCTTGTGGTGTCTGTGAATGATGTGTGGGTGATAAAATCAGGCTTGTTGTTCAGAGTAGCAGCCATTTGAACTAAATGAGCATCACCAACAATAACCTCATTTAACTGAGTGAGAAATGGGTGATGAGCGACAGCTCACCAAATAACTGCAGGGTGAGTTAATGAGCTCTCTGCCAGCGTGGGTTTTTTTTTTAAAAAAGAAAGCGCTACAGCTGGAAAAGAATGGATTTATAATTTTCTGTTTTATTTATGCATTAGTTTACAGCTCGCTCGCACCAGCGTGGAATAAAGTTGTGTCGCTGGTTTGTGTGAGCGCAGAGCCACCACTGTTCATTCACATCCATAAACTGAAAATTTGGCAACATAAAAAATTATATTAATTTTGATTGATCTAAAATTCACTCTTGCAAAGTTGATGAACCTTGCTGTGAGTGTGACTCCATCCATGTATTTATTTCTTAATCACCTATCCAACTATAGGTCATAGGATACTAGCCGACTGTCTTTGTGATTACTGGGGAAATTCATGCAAAAACCTTCTTTTCCAGCGCTATCATGTGGACAATTTAATCTCCACTACTTGGGAAGCCCTCAGTTTGTGCCATCAGTGTGGTGATGATTGCCTTTCTTGTGCCGATAGCAGAAATTTAGAATCTTTTGTCTGTGAGACGGTCCTCTTTCTGCTTCCAGCATAGCTACTGTTTTCAGATTTGTGCCCTAATTTGATACATATTATAAACTTACTTTGTTTGATTGCATTTAACTAACATCACACTGTTTTCATAATGAATTCAAATTAAACCAGCTAAATATAAAGTAGGTATATTGCATACAGAGGAAGATTGAAATTCTTAATGCTTAATCAATAACTTCTCCATATCATAAAGTTTGCATATATAAACTATGAATTAATAGCTTGCTGGATTTATTTTCTTATTAACCTAATTGAAATAGGTTTGTAGTATAGGACGGTTCTTAATTTCCAATACTATGTTGCATTTTTTTCATGATTTAGTAAAAGTCTCTCTGTTTTCGGTGTTAACCATCACTGAACCTGGTCTTGCCCTTATCAAAGATACCAGAAGTGACAGTCCTCACTCAACACTGACAACGCTTTGAAGATACTGTGTTGTAGTTCATTTCCAAAGCATCGTAACCTTTTGACTTTTTGAAGCTATTCCTGCTGCTTGTGTAAAGTTGTTTGTCCCTGGGAGCACAAGTACTGAAGTCTGTGGTCATGGATCGGTTTATAGTCTTGGGTATTGTCACATGTAATGCTGGCCCTGCCTTCTGACAGCATCTGCAGGACTCAGGTGGCTCAGCCTGATGCTTTTACTCCTATTTCGTGACACCAACACAGCATAAAAAATGTCCGTGAACGCGGTCACGCAATGCAGATCGCCCTCCAGGACCCTCCTCAGTGGGATGGGATGGTAAAGGCCACGCTCAGCACAGCTTGACTGACCTTAAACAGGCGTGTACTTCACACACACACGCACACAAACACGCGCACACACACTCAGTTATAGATGGGTTGTCATATTGTCATACACCGTAGAAAATGCGGCAGTAATATCAGCATTTTCCAAAGCAGGGCTCAAGGCAGTGCTACCTGCTGACAGCAGCTGATAATGGACTAAAACTCACCGCAATCTACAAAGCACAAGTATAAAAGTTTTCACATATAATTTGCATACTTATCATGATTGGACCAGCTGCCATTCACATATAGCAGAATGCTTTTCATGCACCTAAATTGAGTGTGTGTGTGTGTGTGTGTGTGTGTGTGTGTGTGTGTGTGTGTGTGTGTGTGTGCAGGGGTGGGGTTGGGGGTGGTGCTCATAAATTCATATGCATGCTGTCTCGTCTCTCGCTACTTGGCAGGAATTCAGGCTCTTATGTCAGCATTAATGCTCTACTCTGGAGGGTTCATTGGGTTCAGTGCAGCTCTGTTCAATAAGGCTGGTGGATACACAAATTATGAAAAAACATCGTAACCATACATATATATGCAAAGGAAAGACTTTCTCTTATAAAGAGATCTCACAAGGAACGTTCATAGATCATTCTGTAATGAAACTTATATGAAATTTCAACCTGTTAGACCCACTAAGTTACATTTAATACCCTTTGATGCAAGTACAATGTACATATGCTTGCTTTATATTTACAGTATACAATGTACAGTATACAGTGTCAATATTGAAACTGGATGCAAACCTTATGCATCACTATGCGTGATAAGGAAATTAAAAAAAGAGAATATTCTGCAACTTCTACATGAAAACAATGTGACCTTTGAATAAAGTTAAGTCAGTGCTGCTGTAGTCATGAGAAGATTATTTCTATCTGCACTAATTCATACAGTATATTTAGAGGTACAGCTCTGTATTCAGCCTTTAATGTTACTACTATGGAAAGCGTGAGGCATCAAGATCACACATTCATGTCCTTCCGTGTGCATGTATGGAAAGTCGGAAGTGGGTAAGCGGCAACAAGACCCCAGCACAGAAGAGAGGAAGTCACAATCACAATAATTATGACACTGATTGAGTCGGATCCAGCAGGAGCTGCGGTGGAGGTAGGCTGCAAATCAAGGTGCATGTTTGCAGATGCGCAGTGACTGTGGGTAGGCTAAAGCAACTTAAACAGTGGTGCTTATTAGGGTTTAATATTTTTCCCGAAAATGACATGAATCAAATCCCGGGAAATGACGAGCCATTTCCCGGGAATCCCGGGAAAAAGTTTATTTATTTTTTTATTTTTAATTAGGCCTTCTGTAGCCTGTGTCGGCCTTAACCTATTGTGATATTGTAGAGGTAGCTTTCCAGCTATGTGGTGTTATGCCCAGTAGGGGGTAACGTTGGCTTGATTAACGCAATAAAACCTACATCTCGAGATTCGAGTGCTCGAGCTATGCGGTGTTGTATCGTTCCTCAACACTCCCTTAACAAATATAATTCGAATATTCCTCCATTGTACATGGAATTATACCAAGATATTTTACAATTGCTGGTGCAAAACAATACGGTTCATCTCCACAGCATTGATAATGGCTCAGTCACGCTGTCGTGGCGACATCTGTTGCGCTATATCTCCACCAGTGGAACGCTGTAATAGTCATTGAAAAGTTAACTACCGTACTACACTATAATATGGCATAACACAGGGCCTTGAGTAATGCACTACGACTTGGTCATTGCCATTCTGGCAACAACCAAATTTATAACACCGTGTCTGAGGGTTAAAGTAGGTTCGCTGTGAATCGTCTTTTGAAAAACTGGCCAATCCTTATAGCCTAAAAAATATACATTTTACTCAACTCCATTTTAAAAGCGAAATATGTTAAAGCAATCTATTTCATGATAATTTCTTCACACATTAGGCCCGTATCCTAATTCATGATTGTTAGTAAGCGGCTGCAAACGAGGAAAAGAAACACTCGAAGTTAAACAGATATTTCTTTATTGTTCAGGGCAGGCATATTTTATAGGCTATATAATGCAATATAACAATATATAATAATATAAAATTATATAATACAAAATACCTTAGGGTAAACACATTGCCTACGATTTCAACAAATTAAAGAGGAAAAAAGCACAACTGTGTAATACCTCTATTAAAACGCTTGAGATGAAGGCTGAAGCCTTAAACGGAGGCTGAACGTGCCTGAAATGAAGAGTAACGCTTTTCGCATTAAACGAACCCTTCTCTCAATATTTCCTTAAATTTAACATTCTGAAGCTTTCTTTTCTTTCTGAAAGTCAAATCGACGCGCGCGACTTTTTTCCCGGTTTCCCGTCTAACGTTTCCCGGGAAACGGGAAATGGTTCTGATCGCATTTCCCGGGAATCCCGGATCCCGGGATTAAACCCTAGTGCTTATATAAGATTTGCCAGTTAGCTGCATAGAAGGGTCTCAGTTGAGCCATCAGCTGATGTGGGCCAGCTGTTGCCGTGTTCAAATTTTAAGGCTGTCCTGACACGTCGCATATTAAACTTATTGTGCATAATTATACACAATTTGCCCCATAATTTAGTCACTAATTCAGATAATTTCTTCTAAAGCGCTGTGGATTTAAAAAAAAAAAAAAAAATTTCATAGCACACAGTGAGAACAACAACATCAAGTCAATGTCTATAATACGTCAGTTCTCACTGCAGGTCATTTTTAATTTTGGATGAAAAAACATTGTAAGAAGGTGGAACTATTAAAAGTATCACAAGTTCAATCTGAATAGGCATGTGATAGGAATCCATTTGGTATTGGAAGACTTGGAGCCATTATACACACACAAAATGTGCTTTTATCAGAATTAGTCCAGGATGTTTGTACTGAGTTTCGTAGCTCAGCTATAGGCAACTTCAAGCAAAGGTTTTTTAGTTTAGTTTAGTTTTGTTTGTTTTAAGTATTCATTTAGGTAACATTTCCTAACTCGATCCTGTCAAATCCTTTCACAAACGGCAGCATAGCACCAAATGATTGGGACCAAAGAAGAGCCACAGGGCAGATTCCCGACCTGGTCCCAAAGTGTCTCGGCCTTGACAGACAGGGGAGGGGACAAATGAGACAGTGTCAATATTGAAACAGGCTAATGGGCTAATGAATGTGGAGAGTTCTGCCTAATGTTCCCAACAGAGCTTCTAGCAAAACCATTAAAGCACTTTTATATGAGCAGACAGGCACAATGCAGTAACTCGATTTATGGGGTACTTTCATGGTCAATTAGGATTGGAGAGAGAGGAGAAAGGCCTGATAGGGGAGGTTAGTGTGTGAGTGTGAGTGTGTGTGTGTGTGTGATATGAGCTTATTAGCTTTAGACAGGGTTACGCCTGTTTTTGTCAATATTTTCCCAAGCTACACTACTTGTGATTGCACCAATGTGCTCATGCTGATCGCAAATGCAATCAGCAGATAGACTGGACACCCTCACAATAAATATTCTGACAATCAAAGGTCATAATCCCTGCCATATAAAAGGCAGTCATGTGACTGGACAGTTTTAAGGATTAATATCAGTGAAAATAGTCACCAGAGAACACTGCAGAGCTCAGTATGTCGGACTGGATAATAAAGCCTGACATTATTTTTATGAAATCTGATCTCCCCGTGGAACCGTCTTATCACCTTCTTTATTACTTCTTACACAGCTGGCTGCAGGTGTGACCAAATGTCCTTTAATCTTCAAATATGTCCAGATGATTCTGCCCTCGGGGGTCTTATATAAAATTTTAAAGATCTGACCTGGAGAGATGAGTCGGCCGATTAAATCTCAACACCAGTAAAAACAAAGGCTCGATTATGGATCTAAAAGAAAACGTGCTCTTTGTTTGAAAGTAGTTCAAGAGAATAAATAACAGATCCTATAAAAGGCACTTAATAGAAACCATGACAACTGGTTTATAAATTTTCTCAGGGCAGATCCGAGCACAGCGGTGTTCGCTTACAGATGAAAACAGCAGTGACACCTTTCAGAGGAAGCCGCTTCAGTCTGGTTACAAAAAAAGGAAGAGCAAACATTTGGGACAGTTCATTTGTGACGGAAACATGATTTGACCTTAATCTGACCCAACTAAATCCAGCTAAACAGCTGTTGTAGGCAGGTGCAAATGGTATGCAGAGGAGCAAAATTAGTTAATACCAGCTAGCCGGAGAAGTTGGGTAATTGTGGGCTAGGAGCAACAAAGCACCTTTTTTATTTGGACAGATAGGACCTTCTTCAGGACCTTGATCCTCTGCTTACATAGCCCAAGGCACGGTGAATAGAGTTAACGTTCTCAAGTGACTCCAGTCATTTATTACTGTTCCCTTGAATTTTTATGTGTAAAAGGAAACAGAAGCTAGAGGAAGTGAGCAGATCAGAGCAAATAAAGTGCAGTTAAAAAAAAGAAAAATGCCTGAAAAACTCTGTGACCAGAGCTACAAAAACACAAGCATTCTCACACTCAGAGAGATGGTGGTGGAAGCTCAGAGACATGATGATTGTGTGTGCCCTTATGTGCTAATGGGACATTAGGTTAATATAGCTGACTCACTGGAAGTAGGCTTTTTTGGAGCAGGGCATGGCAGGGTTACATAAAACTGGTGAAAGTGAGACACGGGCTCGTATGTGCCGCAACAGTTTGCAACTGGTCTGCGGCAAAAGCTAACTTGTCAGAGCTCATGTCAAAGCAAATCTGCTCATCACGAGGATTTTGGCGTCAAATGTTGCCTTTTGTGAATGCTGGTGTGAGCAGACCACATTACAGCACAGGGCTGCACTGTAGTAAAAGAACTGATGGTGGTTTTATACTTTGATGAGCCCAGGAAGCAAAGTGCGTAACAGCTCGTGTATATTTGTGTTCAGTTATATGACCAGTTGTGGTATCATCACTGGTTTATATAGTTGGTGTGTACACAGATATAATCACCATACTGACTGATTTTGCCAAAAGCATAAGAGCTTAAAACTGATGAATGCATGTATTTTTTATAGTATGAAGCTGAGAAAGGCTGGAGCCATCCTCCGAGCGTCAGCTTCTGTCCTTAAATGTTGTATCGTCACTATCAGCCCTGACAGATTATTACAGCAACCGTGAAATTCATTTAACCCGAGTACCACAACAACCCATATTTGGGCACATGCCTTTCTCACACAACCATATTTTGAGTCACATGCTCCTCCCTGTTTCTCACTCTCTCACACACACACATATATACACACACATTCACACACATACAGAGAAACTCTCAACCTATGCACCCGTCTCTCTGTTGTGTTACTGCAGCTTTCCTCGGAGAGTTGTTGCAGCAGTCAGAGTCAGCGGAGGATATTTTTAGGTTGCAGAAAAAGAATCGAGTTGTACAGTTCACCCCCCCCCCCACCAAACCCACCCCCCCACCCTCACCCCTCCTTCTCACAATACATTCACAGAAAAATGTTTGAATGAAACGGTTCATTGGTTTTAACAGCAGCTTAATGGGAAGCTCTAATGACTCAATGAACCCTGCAGGGTGAATCACAACGTAGACCTCAGCGGGGGGGTGGGGGGGGTTAGCTGTTCATGTGCTCATTTCAATTTAAAGTTTATCAAATACAAGACAAAGTGCTGTCCATATCATTAAGGTATATAATCTTGTATCGCTACCTCACCCTTTTCCTGTAGCAAACACCAGTTTGTTGCAGAATATGGAGAGAAAACTGTTATTAGCTTTTCAGAAAGACTGATGAAATCCTCTTTCAGGCAAACAGCAAACATGGCTAATGATGACGCTTTACTGCACAGCCAGCAGTGAACGCATTACCATTGATTTAGGGTCATGTTTATATCCATGTGATTAATTATTGCCCAAGATTCATTGTCCTTAAGATCTGTCATCCTCTTAATTACCATTTGCCGGACCTTCCTTCGATTAGCTATCTGGGCTCATGTGTCATTTCACGGTAGTACGTACAGTTAACTGCTGTGTGATCACCTGTGGGTTCACAGCTTTGGGACCATGATGTCACTGCTTCAGGTCCTGATGTTTTTGTCTCAAAATCTCAGCAGGGCTAAGCAAGTTCTTTTGTTAAGGGCCAATTTTAATATTTTCTTCGATGCTATTAATTTGCAATATAAATTTACATTAATTTACATTGACATATATTGGTGCTAGAGGGGCAGTAAAAAGCATCTGGCCTTCATTTAAGAGATTCATCATGTTAAATGTGAATGAATACATTTGTGATTTACAAGCTGGTATTTAATCGTATCTTAACATTATGTTCTTTATATTCATCTTTGCCCTCCACCAGGAACTGCATAAAGCCTCTATCAAAGCTCTTGGCAGAAGTGACTTGTTACCTATCGCATTTACTCTCATTAAAGTTTTGGAGTCAATGGCTTTCCTAAAGTCAAGTGTTTCCCTTTCACTTTCAGTCTGTTGCTCTCAAACTGTAGTGTTAATCAAACAGAACGAAAGCCCTCAGAGAGGAAAACCACTCAGTGCTTCAAGTATCTCAGATACTGTTTGGCTAATAAAAAGGGTATTTACATGAGAAAAACATGGGTAAGCTTTATTCGGTGCTTTATTCTCAAATTAAATAGGAACGGGCTTTAATGATCCCTGTGGGGAAATCGAGGCACAGTAGCAGAATACTGGAATGAGAAGCAGCAAAGACAATAGAAGAGAAATAAGAATGTAGTTAATGGGGGGTTCAAAAATAAATATCTTTCAGTTCAAGGACATAAACGGAACAGAAAAGAGAAAATACTTGTTTTTAGAAAAAAAATCATACACAAAAAAAAACAAATAGTGAAAAACTGAAAGAACATGCGTCACTTAAAGGTTAGACGGCTGTCTCAGTGTGTGTTTATCTTCGTGCATATGTACGCGTGTGTGTGAATGCAATATGTGGACGGCTACCCCATAATTTTTCCAGCCTGGACAAATGCCTCATGGTGGAGGACAGGCCGTCCGACATGAGTAATGACCTGCAGACACAGAGAGAGAGAGAGGCTGAGAGAGAGGCTGAGAGAGAGGCTGAGAGAGAGGCTGAGAGAGAGGCTGAGAGAGAGGCTGAGAGAGAGAGGCTGAGAGAGAGGCTGAGAGAGAGAGGCTGAGAGAGAGGCTGAGAGAGAGAGAGAGCAGCTTCATTAACAGAAAGCACAACAGGCAGAGGAACAGATGATTCTGCCATAGATTTCAATCCCTCCATCTTAGCCAATTAATGAAATAGCTAGAACAAACACACACACACACACACACACACACACACACACACACACACACACACACACACAGTCATGTACTCACTGAGGGAGACAAAGGGAGAGAAAGGCCATAAGCCTGGTTAAGCAGTATTAAATTATTCCTCAAATTAAAAGGCTGTACCTGCCCTGTCCTTTTAGAGCGCTCTCTCTATCTCTCTCTTTTGGTGTGTGTGTGTGTGTGTGTGTGTGTGTGTGTGTGTGTGTGTGTGTGTGTGTGTGTGTGTGTGTGTGTGTGTGTGTGTGTGTGCGCGATTAAGCTGTTAATTAATTTTATGTCCTTGTATTTAATTACCATGGGCAGTGAAAATGGTTGTGTGTGTGTACGCGCGCATGTGTGTGTGTGCGTGAGCGCATTTGTTTGAAAGACAGCGAGACGATGAGTGTGTTCTGGTGAGTGTCTGTTATGACAGTTTGGAGTGCAAAAATCCACGCAGCCACGCTCTGTATTCTGAGGGCTTCCTCAAACACCTTTTTTTAATTGTTGTTTGCACGTGAATCCAGCAGATCATTTAAAGTTTGTAACTGAGGTGATACTGGTTATTGTTGCAAGATAAATCACAGGATAATGTGTGTTGTAAATGTTTTTTTGCCCCTCACTTTCATCTGAATCATAAATAAAAACTAACAAAGCAAGAGCAGCAATTGTCTATATATAATTTTCATACATTTTCCATGTTGTGTTGCAGTGATATTGATATTGCAATATATTTGTTATAGTTAGTGTCACGATATGGAACACTTTGCAGATCTAGACTTAATAACTCAAAGATAACGGCATGCAGACTGCAGCCTAAAATCAAAGTTACAGTCTTTAAATCGGAGTAGATTGGATATAAGGTCTGTTTTTTGACACTTTCACTGCAATGTAGTTCATAAATCTCTATAATTTTTTATTTAGGTTAGATACAAAAATCCATAAGAGGCTTTCGGCTGTTTGTTTTTGATTTAACTGTGACTTTGTTCAGTTTGACTGTGATTAGTATTTCACCATGCAGCCAGAGTGCATATGAAAACACGAATAACAACTGCAAAAAGCAATCATATTTCATAATTATCACTTAAGCTTGACTGCAGGATTTGCTTTAGCATTTGTAAGTTAAAAAAAAAAAATCATAATAATGAGATTCTTCAAATGTTAGGAAACAGGCAAAGGAGATGTAAAGCAGGGGCGAGAATGAGAAACCGGAGAGGCTGAGATGGCTAAAGAGAAGAGGAAGACAAGTGGAGCAGGTGACCTTTGCTTTGTGAGCGAGAAAGGAAGAAGTGAAATGTGCGCGATGAAGAGAAAGGGGAGGGGGGGGGGGGGGGTTTATAGAGGTGAGAGGGAGGAGAGGGAGGAGGGAGGGCTGCTCAAAGGCATGAAAAGATAGAGAGAATAGAGAGAAGATGGAATTAGAGGAAGAGAGAGCAGTTACACAGCAGGAGAGTCTGAGTGCTCTCCTCCATCAGAGACCGTTGATTAAAATTTCATTGGCTGAGGCTGGAGGTCAGAGGTGACACAGTATGTGTGTGCGTGTGTGCATCTGCGTGTGAGCACTAAAAGCTTAGAGCCTCCCGTCTTCATGCACTCACTCGCTCCTGCACTCTCACTCTCATTGGCTAATTACATTTCTTTGTCTCGTTCTTTTGAGCTCACTGCTTTTTAATTTCCTCTCAGCTGGTAAGAGTCGCCTCTTCGATCGGTCTTATGTTAGATTAAACGTGGTGATTTGCTTACCTTTTGTCACTACTAGTTTAACCTAGATTTACTTTATATATTCCTGTATACAACAACAGTTTAAATACGACAATTTAAACTCATCTGGCAATATATAAATGGAAAAATAAGCCATATTGCTTTATTTTGAAATTCAGTTCCAGTGGGGCTGATGCAAATTTACAACTAAACAATTAAAAAGGAAATATGCATTCATAGCAGCTCCTGACTGAACCATGTTTTTCCAGCCTAACCTTCACCCAGACTTTGATCCGAGCGATTTTCACTCGTGTCGCCTTGTTCTTCCATCGGGTCTCGTCTCTATTAACCTCTTTTGTTGAAGCCTCGTCCTGCTTTTCAAATCAGACCCCACAGGACTCTCTGTTTATCCTGCTGCTTTTTCAATCAAGGCTGAGTGAGAGGATAGCTGAACGCACCAACAGCACACACACACACACACACACACACACACAGGTGTTCGCACAAACACTGTCGGCTCTGTCGCCGTAGCTCTATTGAGTCGTGTCTTTTCTCACATTTCCTTTTTTTGCCAAGTTTAGTGCGTCTGCTCCGTAAAATGAACCCGAACTCTCTTTTGGACCTACTGTCAGTAATCAGCGGTGTTTGTGGATTTGATGGTGTCATAAGTTTTGGTAGCACTGTGTGGGAGGAGCTTTGATCCTCAAGCAGAAAAAAAAAATGCATTTTCAGACACAGTTCCTAGGCAACTATGCTGCATTAGTATTAAACATTTTCAGACTGAATATTAAGTGATTCGATGTATTAAAATTGTAATAATTAAATGAAACAAGTTGTGCACATAAAGATTCAGGCTATGCTAACAGAATTAAAGTCTCCGAAATGAAACTGCACCTCAACCTCACCTAAGGTGGAAAAGGTAAAGGTGTGTGAAATCCCACCCACTGCCTTTAGAATAAAGAAATGAACAGATGATTTGGATTTTTATAAGACTTATTAGAGTCTGATGGTTTTTGCACTGTAATATTTGTACCTCTGTGACACATAAAATCCCTGCACCGGTCAAAGAGGTTTTGCTGGTATTAGAGCAGTGACAATATTGGAAGCAGAGGCATGTGGAGATGGTCACCATCCAGCAGAAGGATTTTGGCTCATTACTGTAGCTGGCCAGTGCTCAGATCCAGTGCAGTGCAGGCATGAGGAAATTGGTGTCTCCAAAATGGCAGCTGTCTGCGAGTATGCCGAGGTGCAGGCTTGCATTATTTATGCGGCTGTGTTGCACTTTGTAGCACAATGGTTTTGACTACCTCTGCTGACATAGATTTGCTCTGGGATTGTTTTTATTTTTCCACAGTTTGGTTTAGGAGCTCCTAAAATGATCCAGTACATGAGGTGATATGCTAGAAGGTGCTGTGCTATCCTGACCTCAGCTGCATCTGTAACACTGACCATGAGCCAGGCCTTATCTCCCAGCATCAGTGTTGGACCTCACTAATGCTCTTGTAACTGTATGGGATCAAATCTGCACGGCCAGGTTCAGAAATCCTGTGGAAAGACGGAAGAGTTGTGGCTGTTATAGCAGCGTATGAATGCCCGTGGCTTTAAAATTGCATGTATGGTCACTTTTGTGGGATGTTTTTTAGGACATGAAGTAGGTGCATGATTAGCATGGAAAGGAGACCAGTGTTATTTTTAGCTGCTCAGATGCAGATCATAATTGCAGCAGGTAAAAAATAAAAGCCAAGTTGTTTCAGCACTCTCTAGAAACCTCTAGAAGGGCAGTAATTCTCGCGGTCCAGCAACATTAGTTCCTTATCCAGTTTTCGCATTTTTAAGGTTCACATGAAGCTTTCCTAGATTCACTCTTGCCCCCCTTTTTTTTGTGCCATACTAAAGTAGAAACTCATGTGACTCCTGGATTACCCCAAAAGATTGTCGTATGATCTTTTCAGCCACATCACTCTCCCCTAGTTGTAAACCATGACAGACACGGCTGCAGAAAGCTCCACATCACACAAGCTCAACTTCAGCTCCTAACTAAGCATCAAACACACATCTATTCTGCCGCGCTGTAGCTTTGATATTGCACACACTCTCGAACACGAGGCGTCTCATATTCACACACATCAGTTAAAAGTCATTATGCTCTTCTCACTCTTACAAACATGCACATCCTCTGTGTACACAGCCACATCAGCAAATTAACTGAATAAAAAGCCTCTTTTTGCCTTTTCTTTTGAGTGGCTAATTAGCCATCAGAGCCCGCTGTGTGGAGAGACTGAGATCCATCAAGAGGTAGCGCTTCAAAGAGCAGTTTATGGGAGCCAAAGCACTTTAATTAGGACCTCTTTGTATGAGAAAGTAAAGAGAAAAACATAAATTGAAGCCAAAAGCTGTATAATGTGGAGGAGAAATAAACATATTCTAATACAGACAGACAGAGAGACAGGAAGCAACCAGCAGAATCAGACCAGAGGAGATGAGGCCCTCACAAGAAAGATTTTTACAGCCGCGTGAGAGGAAGCTGATTCCAGCATCGGTTATGCTCTGTGAGGACGTTTACACGAGAGTAGCTGTCACACCAGCTGTATTTAGGGTTAAGATGCAGGACTTTACTTAGACTGATGGACACAGGCAAGCGCACTCATGCGACCCCAGGCTTTAAACAAGTCACTCTAGTACGAAGCATTAGCAAGACACAAGCAAAACATAGCAAACCTTAAAATTCAATTCAGTCGTTCAGATTGTTGTTTTGCATTCATGTACCTGAAGCAGATGTCTGGGATGGCCGTATCGGCTGTATCCACTTGCTCCTTCTCCTCTGCAGCGCCCATTTCTTCAGCTCAGGGTGAATGCTTTACATAGCTGTGTTTAACTGGGAATTTTGTTTGGAAGGATTTATGAGCCACCAGCAAAGGTCCAGGTGGTATTGGTGGATCTGTCAGGTATGAGCAGAGCGCAAGAGCTGAAGTGTTGATAAATAATATCTCAGCTTATCGCGCGGTACCATGAGCAATAACGCCTTTCTTTGACAAAAGAAGTGTTTGTGAGAGGGGTTTGGGTGGGGGGGGGTTGTTAGCATGTATCTGACCTCCACGTTTACAGCATGTGATTCCCAGCATGTTTATCCCCTGCTGACTGAGCTGCTGCTCTGCATTCTGTCTGTCATTAGACAGATGTCTTCATTCTCACAATGAGACAAAAAAAAACGTTTTCTTGAAGAGTTAAATTGTTATTGCTCTAAGTCAGAGCTTTGAGGAGGTTTAAAAAGACTGGTGGCAAACTCTTTGTGATTTTACCACCGTGATCCTTCTAGGCTGAGGTGTTTCATTAATAGCGTTGAATTGTGTTTTTCCTGGTATGATGTGTGTATGTGTTTGCACACGTGTGTGTTTGCCTTACTGCTCAGTTGAAATTAGGTTGGAAAAAAAGCGGGCAGGTTCGAGAATTTGCTTCATTTGACTGAACTGATAGTTTATTGAGTCTGTAAAAGGCTGTCTGATCATGGCATTGACCAACCAGTCAGTAATTGGTCATATTGTATATCTTAATCAGTTTTAGTGCTTTGTAAAATCTAAAACCTCACAGTGCAAAAGCTGTTGATGTTTCTCATGTCGTTCAGTCAGCCGTTTGTGTGGCATTGACCACATGTGAAGCAGATCATTGCAGGAAGTATCACTTTACCGCGAAACATAAATGGCTGCATTTCACCATTGTCCTAATGGAAATGTTGGTAATAGTCACATAACCGTGTGCATGTAAACACAGGCAGAGCATCTCCTGCTGGATCCACTTTAGTCTGTTTGTTGAGCTGCGTCCTCGATGATCCTTTGTCTGTCAAAAGCTCTTAGCGCTTCCATCCAAAGCCCTCTGCTTTCTGCATTCATTATTAATGGACCTCAGCAGGCAGAGGACACACACGCAGAGGCAGGACCTGCATATTACTGGTAGCTTTTTTAGACGAGATGTTAAATCAAGCACTCAAATACAAAGGAAAATAGAGGATTCAAGGGGGAAAAGATTGAATTTTTCCGATTGTTTTTTTACATTTCATTTGATCACATGGAGTACATTCACTCGCTGATCTCACTCAAATGCACCGCAGTTGATTTTCCAAATGAACAAATTGCAGAATCTATAAATAGCTTTTAAATAAAGTGGACTACGCTCAACCACAGCTGCCCTTCACTGCAGCAGTGCGCCTGTATTTGCCCCTAACCTCGTTTGACTTGGCTGCTTTAAATATCACTAAATTTACTGCAATCGAGGAACACTGAAAACTGTAAAATAAACAATGTATCAATGAAACATTTGCTAATGATAAGGTGGCAGTCAGTAGTTCTACCATCACATTAGCACATTTAGTCCTTGTTGTTTGCAGTTGTATTTAAGTAATTTGACATATAATTGTATAATGTAGCTTAATGAAATAACTGCTCACCTGTCAGAATACCTTATTCCCTCCCTATGTCTCTGCTAATACAGTATTAGTTACTGATCTGAGCTTCATCTCCATCCTGCAGCGATTTGTTTGACTTTGTCCTGAAAGGTTTTGTTATGTTTAACTTTTTGTCTGTAAAGTCGAGTTTCTTCTGCTCAGTGTCCCATTGTTTGTACTGATGATTCAACAAGGAGAGTTTCATGTCCATGCCAGTGTTAAAATCCACTGTGTGTGTGTGTGTGTGTGTGTGTGTGTGTGTGTGTGTTATTCGATGTGACCTTTCTCCATATGGTGTGGGACTGAGCGGGGGAACAGGAGGTGAGCCCTGCACATGCTATCAGTTTGAGCTGTTAGCCAGCATACACACACACACACACACACACACACACACACACACACACACACACACACACACACACACACACACACACAAATATGCTGCAGGCCCTACATGTCATTGTTACCTGATATTCATGGTGTGTAGGAGAGACAGATGAAGGAGAAGGTCATGTGTGTGTGATGTCAGAGGCGGCGCGTTCGATGCTGGCCGTGGGTTTGATTGCCGCTCGCTCTTCTCGCGCAGCCTCGGGCTCCCTCTACCCTCTGTCCTCCCCACCCACCTCCCACTATCGTCAGCATCAGTCCAACCCCCACCAGGAGACACAGAGATCTTTCTATTTTTGATTTCTAGTCCAAGATAAAACAATAGTACAGTACACTTTCAGAAATCACTGACAGAGGCTGTATTTACAGTATCAAAGCAAGCTAATATTTATGGCTCGGCGGTTGTTGTTTGAGGATGATGAATTATGTATGTAACACATACAGTACAGTAGCCAAACTTTTTTCTGCTGAGACCTGGGAAGGGTAACAGTATTTTAGTAGGAATCTTGCAAAACTTTCCTTTTTATCTGTAAAAATACTTTGTGTGCCCTGCAAGCTTTAAGAGCCTAATCCCTCAGGACAAAGGCGTAATCTCCAATAACATTAACCAAAAAAAAAAGCCCATGAATTCAGAGCAACACTGCACACTTTATAAATCAAAACACTCATTTAGAAGACCTTTGCAACCTGATATCATCTTAAGTCTGTTGATCTATAAAATGTTATTAAAATAAATTCAGACAGACTAGATTTTTGCGATTAAAAAAAAAACAAAAGAGTCAGAAAAAATCTAAAACGCAGCATCTTTTAGCTGTCACGAGTTTCTTTTAAACTCTGTTAATGTAACATAAAGGCTGCTGCTATAAATACCTAAACACAAGGTTCCATCTAAAACAATCTTTTCCATTACATTTATAATCATTAAAGGTGACTAAGAGGTGTCGATTTTTGTAATCATCATTCCAACATCCAGACATGTGGCTCTTTTATGTCGCAGTAGAACACTTTCCTGCCTAAGTTTCAGCTTATTTCCTGATCCATTAGCGGTACCTAATCTTTAAACAGAAATATAATAGACCCTTTAGCGTGCCCTGCTCGATATTGTGTTACACTCAGCAATTAATGAAAGGAATACAAATGCTAACAAAACAAAGCAACTGTCTGAACAAAAGGCTAACAAGAAGGTTTTTCCTCGCAGCACTGGTAGCTTTACAAAAGACATTGTTGCAATATGTCGGTACATACATGCTTATCATTTTCAAGTTTCTTTATGAAGTCCCCCCCCTCCGCCCCACCCCACACCCTCAACCTCCCCCCACCTCCTAAGAAATATCTTTGATTTTTATTCATATGCAAATATGCATCCTTAGGAGAAAAAAAAAAAAAAAGATGTTCTTTTAAACAGAAGAAAAAAAGGGGAAAAGAAAGAGGGAGAGGAAGTTCAGCTTATCACCACTCAACAGATGTGGTGACTAAATGTGTTGGTTTGTCTCATCACTGAGGCTGAGCGAAGTAAAGCTCCAGAGCCGGCCGGTCTGAATGGACAGAGTCAAACAGCTGCAGCTAAAACACACACACACACACACACACGCGCACACACACACACACACACACACACACACACACGCATTTATGTAGTAGCTGTAATTTGCTTCAATGACAGAGGTGGAAGGAGCCAGAGGATGAGAACATTTCGGCTGCCAAAGGCCTTTGGCCAAACACAGGAAATTCATTTTCCAAGAGGAGACAGTAAACGCGCTGTTCAGCAGGACAGTGCCATAGCCAGGTAGCTTTCAGAAAGTGCTGAGTGGACAGAGTTGGAGACTTTCGACAGAAAGATCAAAACACTTTTTAGTTCCTGTGGGACCCGACACAGGCGTGGTTCTCTCTAGTACATGGTTTAAAGCTGCGTTTTCCAGCTGTATTTTCTTTGAAACACAATCTGACGAGATTTATCTGACTGAGAGCCACATAACTAGTTACATTTATCACATCAAAATTATGAAACTCATCATAAAAACAATGTGATCTGCATATATGTCCAGGCATCCACCATTTACTGTTTCTCAGGTGAACATCACTTTGTGTTGCTGGTGGTCATAAACTTTCCACATTCATGAAGAAAATAATTCCTGTAGGAGTTAAAGAATAAAGATTAAGCTGCAAAGACTCCTGCGATGTGCTGCAAGCCACACTGTCACTGGAAGAGAACAACAAAATGTCAAATTATCCCATAAAGTACAGAAAATAAAGCCTTTACCTCAAATGGTGCAAGTCTGTTATAGAGATCATTAAGTAAAAGTGCTTAGTGCTCTGAAATTATGCATTTTAATTCAGTTTAGTTTTAGTTACCACTTGTTACTCATCAGTGAGTTTGACGAGAAACTGAGCTAAAGGCAATCCAGTGTTCAGTCCAAATGAACCTCTGTTTCGCATTAAAAAAATGTCACCAATATGAACAAGGATCAATACAGAGAACAAACACAGTTTCTCATAAAAACAGGATCAGATTTGGCTACAAATAGTCATGAAATCCAAACTTTTAGGATTAAATTACAAAACCAAAAGTATGTCATCAGCCTAAACATGAAAGAATCTGATAAGACAGCAGAAGAGTACAGCAGCTGCTTTGAACACCTACGGTCTAATGTCTGCCTTATAGCTGTTTCCGTGTTCAGCAATATGTTCTTAGCAGTGTCTCTCTTTTTACCCTTTAATAGAGGTGTTTTTTTTTATTAAGACCCATATTAAACAGGTGTGCAAGCTTTACTTGTGTCTCTTTAGATCACGCTCCTCTATAGGTGGTACATGTGTCTTATTTTTCATGCCTGAACGGGCAGGCAGAATTTCAGTAATAACCTGTGTTGCAGGTGGGAACGTTCAAAGCAACAAGATCAATCAAACAGCTTCTTGTAAACCTCTAAAGTGCAGTTGGCGGTTTAGCTGAGACAAAACAAGAATCACAGAAAACATAAAAGTTTAGAAAGGAGAATCGCAGCCTTGCACGAGTAAAAGTAGGTTAGTGACTGGAAGGTTTTTGGCTCAGATCCCTTGAGGTAATGTGGCAGGTGCCCTTGACCAAAGCACTGAAGACTAGCAGACCAACAACCGTGGTGATGCTGCTCTGCCACCAACAGCTGTTTATGTGCAGATGTCTCTGTTATTGCTTGATGAAACAATTTTAGGAGTGCTCACTTATTTTTCCTTATTTTTTTCTCTCCTCCTTGCCATCTTTTTCTTTGTTTCTGTGTTGGACCTGTCCTCTGTCATCTCACTTCCCTTCTTTTCCCTATCTTGCGATATAAAACTTCCATGGTTGGTTGGTTTGGGTGAGCAGGGGGAAACGGGAAAGGCTTCCACAGTTCAGGGCTCCAGAGAGCTTGGCCAGGCAGCAGCAATCAATCACAGGCTAAATCCCTCCTCTCTCAGGACTGTTGTGTGCCAGGTGACATGGTCAACAGCTGCAGAGAAATATTAAGCCTACAGCAGGTACCTGAATTTAAATAGACTAGTAAACAAGGGAAAAGCACTAAGTAAAGCAACATGCAAAAAAAAAAAAACACTTTACTGACAAACCTTTTTTTTAACCCATGAAAATAATAGCAGTCCTTACTTAATATCAAGAGTAAAAGTAGAAAGATACGGTGGACAGTTGTGGATGCTACAAAAGTTGCTTCTTGCAGCTATGACCCTGCTCTCACTTTTTGCTGTGATTGTTGCTTGACCGTAATAACAGGGGAAAAAGATGTGTCACATTGTAACGCACTGTTAACAAAGGACCCTTCAGTGTCATTTGTTAACATGCAGGATAGATGTTTTAATAGAAGCACCTGGCTGCAGACAAAAGTGCTCTGCTGGTGTGGTCACTGTCGTGAAACACATAACCAGGAAAAATGCTGAAGAAGCCTGTGGCAGATGGCAGAAGTTAGCTCGTAACATGTGGTTAACATTGTGGAAGGCTTTTACTTCAATGCAACCTCTGATTTTTTTTTCTAAAGCTAACCAAGTAGTTTTGCGACCCTAATGTAACCACTTGGTTTTCTAAACCTAAGCACCTAATAAACCCAACAAAACTGAGACAAGTGTGCAATAAAGCATTCACAGACTGGAATCAAATTTCTGTCTTGTAGTTTGAGGTCATGTGATCCATCCACCACCCCATTTGCCTCTTCATGCACACTCGTCAGTTGTTGCTCTTCCATGGAGCGCAGTATGCTGTACTGGAGCAGTGCTGTTTGTGTTTGGTGTTGTTTTTTTCAAACAGCCATAAAACATACTGACCCTTGGTTTGTACTTTTCTTGCAGACGTGTCTAGAGCTGGAGCGGTATCTACAAACTGAGCCCAAGCGACTCTCAGAGCTCTTTGATGAGGAGCTGGACTGCCTCTTAACACCGGCCTTTATGCAGGGAGGTGACAGTGATGAAGACCTGATGGACCCTCTCCTTCCCAGCCTCCCTGACCAGCCCAGTCCACCCTCACTACTGGTGACCCTCCCCAAGGTCCAGGCCAAAATCCTGCATGTTCCCAATCCCAACAAGAACCAAACAGCAGCTGGGGCTGAAGCCCTCACAGCCAAGGAGCAGGGCCTCGGAGGAGTCAGTGCCGCACAGCTCAGTGCTGCTGTCACTTCCCTAACACCACCATCATCACCGGAGCTTGGCCGACACCTTATTAAACCCACACAAACGCTCACCGCAACAGCAGACGGTACATTAACGCTCAAACTGGTGGCAAAGAAGGTGGGATTAGGGGCAGCTAAGCTGGTGGCAGCACGAGCGTTACCATCCCCACCAAGCCGAGGAGGAGCACTCAGTGACAGCGAGCAGGGTGGAGTAGGAAGTCTGGCAGGAGATGTACCAGAGAACAAGAAGAGAGTGCACCGGTGCCAGTTCAATGGCTGCAGGAAGGTTTACACCAAGAGCTCCCATCTGAAGGCACATCAGAGGACCCACACAGGTAAAATCTTAATTGGCTTCCCAGGAATTATGTTCAGTACACTGCTGTTGCTGGTAAATTTAGTTTTCAGCATCTTTTCATGCCATTTGCAAGCATGCAACAATTTCTGAGACAGGACACTGCTAACATTTTCATCTGTGCATAGATGAGGCTCAAAGTTGGGACTGGAAAATGTTGCCCATCTTTTAGAACAGTGCAGTACAGAGACCTACATCTAAGGCAACCAAGAAGTTTTGGACAAACATTGGAATATGTTTTACAAATATTTAATATTGTTTTACTGACCTCACTAAAATACATTGCTGAAAGCGAATGTACCTGAAGCAGAAGCAAAGTACAGGTCTGACAGGCGAGGCAGGAAAGAGGTGTTTGATGATGTCTATCAGAGACTTCTGATCTGGATTTAAAGATTATGACTCTAAGTTTAACTCTGAGCTCACCTGTTTGAAGGTGGAGTACTGCGCTAAAAAAGCACTGATTGCATATTTGGAAACCAATTCAAGGTATATGGATGCGTAATTTTATGATCCAGCTTAAAACTGACGTAGTTTCATTATGTTTCCTTAAAAAGTAGTTTAGAAAGTAGTTTAAAAATGCCCAGAATCGTGGCATCATGGCATTATTAAGAGCAGGTTATTGGCTGTAACTTCATCATTTTTTTGGACTATTGATGTAGTTTAGGTATCAAAATGTATCCTTTTTCATGGTCTTTCTCTCTGCACAAATTTCAGATATAATTGGAAAGAATTAATCTTTTTATAAAATACAAAAAATGTGATTCTTTGTTTACTAAAAAGCACACAGAGAATCTAGCCTGGAGCTGGAAGCTTTGAGTAAGGCTTAGCATGCTGTTTCATGCTGTTTCACACTATGAGTTGGTTGAGTTTCCACAGAAATCTGCAAAGAAAACATCTGATGGAGTTAAAGGAGATTAAAACCTCTTTTCTTCTTCTTGTGCTTCTCAAATACCAAAATTATTCATTTGCGTCTTGATATCACCTCAGTGCCAAAAGGCCCTGCCTCAGTAATTGCCTGATGATTGATAGACTGGTAGTAAATTACTTTGCGAATTCAGCCGTGTCCAACTGGGTCTGACGTGCAGCTTTAGCTGCTTACTGCAGCTGCCCCATCTGTGACCCTCAAACAGAACACACGCCGACTAATGTGACCAGGAAGGAGCTGTGAGTTTTCTGTAGTGAAAGCATGAGGAGACAGGCTTTGGCTTGATGAAGGAGACACATGATCAAAGATGGAGATAAATGAAAGACTTAAACCTAGTATTTTACTCAGTAATGATCCATTTGTTGTATTACATTATGACACAGAGAAGCAGATCCATGTGTTTGAAGGCTAATCACATTTAACAGATTTTACAGTTTTCCAAAGACGTTTATCATCAGTTACAACAATTAACGGATAAATACAGGAAATATGGCATTCATTGCTTGCAAATACCTGACTCATACTGTAACTGAATCATTCAGCATATTTTCACACCTAAAAACATGCTAAATAATTACTCACATGGGAGCTTGTTTTGATTTACAGTCAACCAGTGTGGTATCTCTACTTTTCCTGACAGGAACCGTGCACTGCTGATTTTTTACATTCTTATACATCCACTCATCTGTTTCAAGGAAAAAAAAATGTCTCCCGGATTTAAGATCTTTAGCCTGAGTGACTCGTGCTGAATCCGTCATTTATCTGCAGCATAGGGGATGTGCAGATTTGTACCACCTGAAGGTGGCATTATTCAACTTTAGCTTTAACCACACCATCATTTACTGTAGCAGTTTATGACCTCCAGTTGTCATCATACAGTGTTAGCAGTTTCACCAGGATCACAGTGCGTAGCCTGAAGACCTCTTCTGTATTAATACTGGCGACTTTGGCATCATAAATCCAGCGTGTTACAGGCTTATATGATCCCAGCAACCATTGCATGGCTTTAAGTATAGCATTACATTCCAGGGCAGTACCTGGCATAGCTGGGGGGAACCCACCACTGTAGCTTTATTATAGCTAATCCAGAGTGGAGCTGCTAGTTTTCTGGTACCCTGACCGCTAGCTCCAGTATCTTTAATCTTCTGATGATTGGACAGACGAGTCATGCTAACCAACGATGAGCTTTTAAAGGCAGAATCATTCACTGTGAAAAAAGAAGAAGACACCCTGAAGACACAGTAGCTTCCACACTCTGTGTGTGTGTGTGTGTGTGTGTGTGTGTGTGTGTGTGTGCGCGCGCGCGCACGCGTGTGTGTGTGGCATAAACGTGGGGGTGGTGTATTCCCTCCCGATGTGTTCATTACAAGCGCAGTGCTGTGGTTTAATTAGCTTAATCCCCTTTTTGGGTTATTATAACCATAAATCATTGAACATACATGTAGGGAGGGATTAACATAGCAGAAACTACAGGGAGGAGCAGCAGCAGAAAGCCTGCACAGTATCAATACACTTACTGTCACATAGTGCACGCCAGAGGCCATTAGAAGCATCATTATATTGAGGTCTGTCAGCGGCTATGCTGCACATGTTCTTCAGTTCCATACTTTTGTAGAAAGCATATTCGAGCATTCATATTTTAAACAATTTCTCTTCGCTGCGGCTGTTATGTAAAGTCAGGTTTCCTTTTTATATGTAAATGTTCAATTAGGGATGAGTTGAAACATTAATAGATGCAACAGATAGATGCAAATTAATTCACTTAATCTCTAAAGTGCCCAGTCAGAGCTGTTCTGAGGCACAGCCAGAGTTTTCTAGTTCTCTAGTGTTTTACTTTTTAGTCTCTTGGATGTGGCTAGATCTCTAAAAGCAGTACATAGCTAATTGTATCACTTTGCACTCCAAGATAATATACTTAACTACATACTTGGCAGCCAAGATAGCAGAATAGTTGGCCTGTTTTGGAAGGAGGGTTTGTCTTTCAAAAGTCCTCACTGCACATTTTGAAGGGAGCTTTGTTCTACAGACAAAAAAACTAATATATAAATAAATAAATGCAATAAAATATTTGGATTTGCATGCATTACTCTGCAGCTCATAGGAACACTGATCATCATTATCATCTTATGCCTGGCTGCTGCACGCAATCAGTCAAAATCCTCGCTAAGTGTTTACTTAACTTCATTAATGCATCGTTGGATCAGGCAAAGCAGTGAAATATGACTTGGCTAAACCAGTGTATGCATATGTCACTGATGTATGCAGTACTCGGCTGTATAAAAAATCACTTGAAGCTAAAATAGAGCAACAAACAGCAGTGACTCAATCAAACTGTTTGCCAGGCACGGGACACAAAAGCACAGCCTCACTGAGAAACGAGCCTTAGCTCAAATGCTCAGAGAGCAGAGGAGAGGTGAGGAAGAGCAAGAGAAGAAAACAAAATGGTAGCTAAAGTGAGAACAAATTTCTCTTCAGTCGATAGTACTTCACTCAGTGCAACAGCAGCCTAACTGCACCTGTGTGAGTGATTTAGTATAAGTTAGCAGGTATGTCGTGCTAAGTGACTCTTTCACGGCATGCGAGAGATGCAGATGCAGCAGCAGAAAATGTTAATGAAGTTAATGAATAGCAATCAGCCTTATTATAGCCATAAAGTGCCTGCAATAAAATAAAATCAAATCCTGGAAGTCTTTTCCTGAAAGAGGAGAACGACAAAAAGCTGCAGTCAGTCTGCAAAGATGTGATGAGCAGAGGCCGTTGGTGTGTCAGTGGAATTAAGAGACTTGTGGCCTCGCAAAGCAGGTGAGGCAAGCTACTGAACCACCAATGGGAATGAAGTATATCACTGACTGACATATGATAGAGTGGTAAATAAATCCATTAGAGGGTTACCTGTGCCAACTGGAGTACAGAATGCCACTAACAGCCAGCCACCAGCTACAGAGCAATATGCAGCAAAGTGCTGGCCCTCGATTGTAGTATTGCAGTATTTTGAAATTTTATTGTTCATACCAGAATGTCTTGACATCCCTGGATGTAATATGCATATATTTATTGTTCTATTTTTATATGCACAATTATTCTAAGAATTTTTTTGTAAAAAAAAAACAAAAAACAACAGAATTGTTTAAATAAAAAATAATTCAGCTCCGCTCAGTTTTATTTACAAATAAATCACACACAAGTTACCCAGGGTAACCCTTCGGCTGGCCACACTTCACTCAAACTGGGCCGTAAACTTGTTCACATTTTCAAGTTGAACAGGCGGGTATAGGTGACAGTTCGGTGTCAATGCTTGAAATTTAAATGCAGAGTCTGACACTCCTTGGCAGTCCTATCTGACTTGTAGCAGTTCCTCAACAACACATTGGCAGATTACATTTTTATATAGTTAAGGAGAGGCATTAGTTTCTACTTATGCCTGTACTGTACGGAAACTTATTTAGCATACCGCAGTCACGTACTGGAGTCACAGCATCTGAGAACAGTGGGACTGCATTAACATTTGTGAAGCTTTCCATGCACAGTGAGTAAAGCACATATTCAAATGAAAAATCTGCATAACCTCACAACCATGACTTTTTTTTTTCTTTTTTTGTGTGTGTGTGACTCAGTGTTAAGTGATGTTAAGTTTATTCAGTCATGTGCAAGTTGAAACACTCCAGCTTAAGTTTGATTTTTATTAAGGTCTCAGCCTCGAGCCCACCCCCACCCAGTATAGGTGACACCACAACGTCATGTGGAGTCAGGAGAAACCCTGCTGTAACCCCTCAACATCACCATAGAATCAAAACTCCAACCTGTCTCTCACTCTCTCTCTCTCCCTTTTGCTTATTCAGTTTGGGTTGCCAAGCAACTGCATCACACTCTTCCATAATTGGTTGGTGGCTGGTGGATTGTCCATGCCTGTTAATCTCTCTCTCTCACTCTCTCTCTCACACACACACACACACACACACACACACACACACCCCACCCCCTTCTCTCTTCTCTCTTTCTCTCAGTTGCTAGGTGACTTTATCATGCATCCTTGCCTTGCCGTGCTATAATTGGCTGGCGTCATGGTTGCTGTGGCGTCAGGCCCGAGCTGGCCTTGCTTCATTCCTCTAACACTGTGTGCGCGTGTTATAGTGTGTGTGTGTGTGTGTGTGTGTGTGTGTGTGTGTGTGTGTGTGTGTGTGTGTGTGTGTGTGTGTGTGTGTGCATGTTTGAGGGGGGTCCTATTGAAGGAAGACGAGGGGCTCTGGCCAATTACAGAAAACGAGTGTGAAACGGCAGCCTGTCTGGCACCTGCGCCCCGCACTCATACCCCATATCACACACACACACACACACACACACACACACACACGCACACACACACACGTAGGTTGAGCTTGTAGCATTTCTTCATCAGGCCCAGAGGTTTTCTATTGTATGTAGAGAATGTTTGTCCTATGTTCAGACCAAAGAGGACTTTGAGGAGTGAGTAGAAGGATTCATACATTCAGATGCTACTGCTGAACATGGATGGTATTTTGGTTCTTTTGAAGTAATCGTCTATAGAATCACATGCACTCACATTTATTTTACAGCTGTACCAGAGCTGTAACACCCAAGGGCCAATTAGATATAGTACTTTACAAATGTCGAGTCATTTCTTTATATTTGCTACGAATGTGAGAGATAAATGCAGAGGTTTATTCAAACTTGTGCAAACATATGTAGAAATACAGTATTTAAGTACATAGTATACAGTATAGAAAGCAAAGATTATTCTTCAACACAGTCTTAATCTTCAGGAATAGTTCTCCAGGCTTCTTGAAGGACGTTCAAAGCTCTGTTTTGGATGTTGGCTGCCTTTTGTTCCATTCTCTGTCAGGATGATCCCACACTGCTCATGCAGCCAGCCGAACTGTTGTTCGGGGCTTAAATGCAAACGACAGGAACTGTTCCCCGACCTGAAGGCACAGGGAAGCCCATCATGAGCTCCTCTCATCTACCAGGGAAAACTCCAGTGTGCAGGCAGTAAAACACAGGGGATACAAGTATACCCATCCCTGCCTGCTGCCTCTCAGTGAGGGCAACTCCAGATTGGAACAGAATCAAGCCCCTCTCCAGGAGACTGGTTCAAGCCGTGTGTTGATTTGAGCCAGACTCTATCCTCCTTTCCCACTAGAAAGGTGATGTTCCATGTCCCAGGAGCTAGCTTCAATAGCCGGGTATCAGACTGCCAGGCCTCCGCCCTTGACTGCTGCTTGACACGCATTGCACCTGAACCCTAGGTGACCATCCCACAAGAGGGTGGGCCCATGTATCCTCTTGGGGCTGTGCCTGACCAGGCCCCATCAGCTAAGACACGGCCACCAGGCTCTCTCCCTCGAGCTCCCTCCCCAGGCCTGGCTGCACGGTGGCACCCCAGTAACCCTGTCCCGGGCAGGGTGAACTGGTGCCTTGCTTGTTTCTTCATAGGGGTTTTGTGAATGGCTCTTCATCGGGCCCCTCACCCAGGGTCAATTTGTTGTGGGAGACCTTACCAGGGGCAAAATCTAATGAGTCATTTTAAATGCATGTGCATAACTCTGATCCGGTCTGTGTGTCATGTTTTACTTTCTCCATGCAGAGGGATTGGTCTGGACATGTTCAGGGTGTTTTTGTTTCATCACCGCTCATGGGCTGCTTTCCTGTGATGTTTTATACATTTATGTAAATTCACACAAGTGCCCTGCTTAGAGTTTAATTTACAAGGACTGAAATGCAGTAGCTTATATTTTAAATGAGCTGCTCTGACTTTTCTTTTTTTAGTGGAAGCTCCTTCTACCATCTATGCTACGCCCAGTCGTTGCCACTTCTCAAATTAAACAAATAAACGTATATTACATGATAGACTGATATCTTTCAAAGGCCAATGCCATCAGTATAAATTCTAAATCAGAAACTACACTGATTCATTCACAAAACTCCTTCAAATGTTTTTTTTGTGTATTGATTATAGAAGTACCATTGGTAGATGTGTTGTCTGATCAGCTAGTTCTAGCCAACAAACTATACTGTAATGTTTTTCTTTATTTTCACATGTGTAGTGTTGAGTTAAGTGTGTGTACACTTGGTGGAGTCTCAAGATATTTATGACAACAAACTCCAATATTATGGTAAAACACAATGAAATACAGATGGCAGCTGGAGAAGTTTGGGGAGATTAGATTACACTGCTCTGAGACCCCAAGACATTGTGTCCACAGTGATCCACAACACGTCAGAAACTACGGTGGCTAAGAAGGCCTGTCGCTAAAAATGTACAGTGGAGAGACAGGAACGAAACCCAGATCCCTGTTGTGGGAATCTGCATCAGGCTGCATGAGATTTGACTGGAGAATTTGAATATGCAAATCCTGGAGAGCAGCGCTCGTGAGCTGGAATTAATTTAGTCCAACCGAAACTGCAGTCATGTTGTGTCTATGGAGAAAAGACGCCACCGATCAAAGAGACACCCTGACTGTGGGGAAATAAAGGGGAAGAGGGCATCATTCACAGTCGGATGTCCCTGTAGCACATCATCTTTTACTTCTTGTTGCATCACTTTGCTGTCAGAGCTGCTCTCCACCTCACATACTAGCCCACGTGAAGGTATACTTTCTTGTAGTTGTATTATTCTGCCATGATGGTTCAAGGTGATGAATTGAGACAGTTAAACTTCTTAAAAATTGGATGACAGACACGCTACGGGCTGCAGTAAGACTCGGGACATAAGCAGCAAAAAAAAGATAAAGAAAGTGAAAGAAAGGAAGGAAGCTGCATACTTAAATATCGCTGCATCAGATTTTATGCATTCATCTCCAAATGTTCAAATGCAAATGTTTCTTTCAGCTAGTCTATTTTAATCTTCAAGAGGGCAGATTACCACAAGCATTTCATTTCAATTCACGCAATTCAGTGCCAGGTACCTGAAGCGGTACCTTAGTGGCTGGCCTGGTAACACAACCATTTAGGTTTTTTTCATGATTTACGGCGCCTCCTGCAGGCGTTCATGTTGAATTTTGTTATTTTCTGCCCGGCTTCTTCATCTCCACCCGTAAGAAGCAGCTCGACTGTCTCACCGACATCATTTCAGTTAAGGCAGAAGCTGTTGTTCCTCCGATCTTACTCAAGCTTTTCATCATTTTTCTGGCTCTGACACAAGAGGATGATGATGATTAAAGTGAACCCAGCCAACAAAGTTCTGATTGATTTGATGTTTTTTTCTTCTTCTTCTTTTTTTTTTTTTTGCAATTAGAGAGAGAGCACCAGTGAGCATAACATCAGACTTATTTGAATCACTGACAAAACCAAGTTGTAGGTGGGTCTGGCACCAGGTTTTTAATTGATGCATAAGACTAGTTTCTCCATCTTGGCTCTGTGTATTTCCATTTTGATTTTCCAGGTTCAAAATTCAAAAATTTTGAGGACAGTGAAAGCTCACTTCAGGGTCCGTTTAGGGTTTCAAACATATTTTGCACTCCTCAGAGTTCACATTAGTTCCACTTAGCTCCTGAATTGGTGCATGTTTGTGTTTGTCTCCTTAAGAAGATTGGTGTGTGCTGTGATGAGAGTAGAGGGGCTGCAGGGACATCTGGCTAACTGACTGTAAGCTGCTGTATTACTCCCCATTAAGAGTCATTAAGACCCCAATTATAGTTACCACCCCACAGTTCACACGCACACACACCAGGGGTCGGCAATTACATTCAGACAGTTTTTTTTTTCCTCAGCACAGTGTGCAGTGGAGAAAACCCAGTGTTTGGGTTTATATTTAAGCATTGTCCCATGTTTCTTTAAAAAGAGGAGCTCTGAAACAGAATAAAAGTTCAAGGTCAAAAGTAATGAGCCTGCAGGAGCTGAGCTTTTATCACAAGCCAAATTCCTCTCCAACAAAACACGGCATGTGCATGTTAGATACTGCTAAGCCATCAGCAGACTACTTTAGTTTGTAACCCAGCGCCACTCCCAGTCCTCCCAGGGAGTTTTTAGCAAAAGTGAAAAGCTAGTCTGCCTAAAGGACAGAACAGAGACACAAAGATGCATTTAAACTTTAAAAAGCAGTGTTTACTGCAATGTGACACATAATCCAAAACAGCTTGTTAGTGTTACCACCCATACGAGGACTCTGTGATTACCTTTGTGGATGATGAGCCCAAGTATGTGTCTCACACTAAATGGAGAAATGGTTTAGTTGAAGAGAAACGGGGTACATTTTCATGTGCGTTTTTTGAAACTCTGTTTTAACATATTTAAATACTCATCTTATTAGTAGTTGTGGGAGGTTGGGGGGAGGGGTTGGTGGAAGGCCAGATTCACTGCTTTATCTGCTTATCCCACATAGACAGAGAGAGAGAGAGAGAGAGAAATCTCATACAAGCATGTACACAGTGAGACATCTTCAGGTCCCATCTGAAGACAGTCTGCTCCTACACACTACACACTACACACTACACACACACACCTCTCAGTGTAATACACACACGCACAGCTGGAAGGCTTTCTATCATGGAGAGATAACTACAGGCTGAGAACAATAGACCATCTCTTCTCCCATCTGGTGAACCGGGGGATGAAACTTCATTTACATTTCAGACCCTCCCTACCCCACCTCAGGGTGTGCATATGTGTTCATGTATGTGTATGTGTGTGTGGGTGGGTGGGTGGATGGAGGTGTTGGGTTTTTGGTGGTGGTGATGGTGGTAGTTGGGGGGGTGGGGTGTAGAGGGAACAAAACAAGATTCATTTCAGGGTGAATTTGGGATTATGAATTAACACGCCGCTGTGCTGAAAGACTTCATTTACAGCTAATTGAGTGTGTTGGCTCATTGAAATGGCTGTTGTGTTAAAACTTGTCTGCCTGGGCTGGCCTCTGGGCTGTGTGTGTGTGTGTGTGTGTGTGTGTGTGTGTGTGTGTGTGTGTGTGTGTGTGTGTGTGTGTGTGTGTGTGTGTGTGTGTGTTTGGAAAAAGCCAGAGGTGGTAACCTGTACACTAGTGAACAGCTGTAGTTTAGATGTGTGAAATTAGATGTAAAGATTATTATAAAATGTGACACCTTCCCCCCCCCCCCCCCCCCCCCCCCCCCCCCCTCTCCCCCTCTCAGGTGAAAAGCCCTATAAGTGCTCATGGGAGGGCTGCGAATGGCGCTTTGCCCGCAGTGACGAGCTGACACGACACTACCGCAAACACACCGGAGCGAAGCCATTCAAGTGCAACCACTGCGACAGGTAAGCACACAGGCGACACATAAACAGCAAACAGTTCACACTTGCAGGGCTTTCATGCCCTTCATGTGGCAGGACCAGTGTTTCCCCTACAGTCCAAGTACAACAATAACAATAAGAATGGTTGTCTTTTTTCGATATACAAGCCAAAGGGATGTGCGTCATGTATCTGGAAAGTTTTACTTGGAACTAATGATTTCCAGGTTTTATCAAAAAACAAGACACTGTGACACACCACGGTAAGAAAACGCACCGGAGACCCCCCCCCCCCAAACTCCCACATTAAAATGCCCAGCCTTAGAGAAGAAACAAGACATTTTACAGTCAGGTACAAAAAGGGTTTTGGTCTTCATGACAGCTGAGGGTGTATTCTGTTTTAATAACTCAGCCATTTAAATTATATTAAGCCCTATGGCTATACATTTTTATGGGTGCAGCCATTTTGATTGACAGAAGGGTACCACTAGCTGTCTGCAAGGTTTCACTTTTGCTAATTTGAGTCACTGAACTGGACCTTTTGACTCTGTTTGTGGTATTGAAGCCTTTTAATGCAGTACTGGGGAAATAATATGTCACGCTACGCAGTTAACTGTAGAACACTAATGTCAGGTGATTTTCACCCATGTGAAAGTGATTGTGTTACAAAACTCAGGCTAGTGTTCTAGGGTTAATTGTGCAGACAGCACAATGTGTATTACCAGAATTTCTGTATTAATTTATTTATGTACTGATAACTGATTAGCAGATATCTATTTGTGTGACCCACCCATGCAGTCACAATAAACGGACCCTCACGCTCACCATCCAGTGGTTAAATTGACCTCATTCAGGCCTGAGTGGACCCCAGTGGACTTGCAGATATGAAAAGTATAATTGAGGCTTAATGAGCCATCTGGCACCTTAGGTTAAAACTATGATAAATATAACACAGAGCAGCCTCACCAAAATCACTAAAAATGATCAAAGTGGTGTCTGGTAAGACGACAAAATGAGTTTTCAACTTTTCATGCTCGCTGTCAAAAATGAGGACAGTTGGCTACAATTTCTTCCTCTATGAAAATTACCTCTGAACATCGTTTGCTGTTGCATCAAACAGTAGGGAGTCAGTCGGTCTCTGGCAAATCATATATTTAAAAAGAAAAATATATATTTTTCCCCTACCTTTGTTCTATATGCAATTACTGTGGTTTCACACTGTGCCTACAACAACTTTCACCTTCTTTTCTTTCAAACAAGGGAATCGATTGCGCTAAATAAGCAAAAATAATAAATGCTGCAAAGAGTCGTTCTGAGGTTTTGAGCAGTTTCATGAGCAGCTGTGTGCAAGAGGAGTTCAGGTGGCCACTTATGTGACTTTAGCTCATTGCATAGTAAATTTAATGGTAAAATATGTTCTCATTTTAAATCATGTTGGTCCTGAGGGGACTCATGTTATAGGGCAGCCAGTGGAATACATGTTATTACTAACTTGTAAGTCACATTATGTATTAGATAGTAGGATATTTTTGTTGTTGATCCTGCATCACTGATTTTTTGTTTTACCAACTCACATCTGATGCGGCAGAGGACAACAAAGGAGAAGCAGATGAGGGGGCGTATGCCTTAAACTAAAGTCAAACTAAATCTCCTGGTAGACAAAAACCAGGGATGTGTTTGTGAGTCTGTTGAGAGTCAGCTTGTCACTGTTTTGTGTTTGGTCCTTAAGGTAAAGAGAGTGTGTGTGTTTGAATGTGTGTGTGCTTACTCATGCTTCTGTGCTGGCAGTTAAATGGATTCTGGCTATTGGCAAGCAGGCCACAGCTAATTGAGTGGCACCAGATGCCAGCTCCACTTTAACATTCACTCTCTCTGAATGTGTATACGGCTGTAATACCTTTCGAATGAAAGAAACACATGCACACACGCACACACACAAACTTTTGCCCTAGAGACAGTGTAATTGGCTGTTGTGGGTTCTCTCTAGTTAGGATTTTAGACATAAAACCCCCCAGAAACCTGCTGGAAAGCTTCTAATCCAGACTGAGAGCTGGGACTGTATTAGCTCTTTTCTGGCACATGCATAAATGCACAAACGCAGCATGCAGACACATCACACACACATGCATATTGAGCTCAAAGATGTTTAGATGCAAAGTCATATTGACTCGCATGAATATTTAAATGTCTGGATGTATAAAGACAACACTTCGACACACAATGGCACAGACATAAGCCGATTCAGTTGTAAGCGCAACTGCAGCTCTACCTGAAGTGAGGTTTCAGCGTGTGAGGTAAGGGTGCCGTTCATTTGCTGCACTGATGCAGACATTTGCCGAGATTCTCCGAAGTGAGTCATCAATGCAAAGCATGAACATCTGCATTGGGAAATAGCGGCTTCTTTGATTAAATGTCCTCACAATTCAATATGCTGCAGACAGAGATTCAGACTCTTTCTGCGTCAGGTGGTCACACATGTTTCATCTTTACGTAAAAGTTTCTTTTTTTTTTTTTTTTTAAATCTTGTACAACGAGAGCAGTCATTGCTTTTTAAAACAACTCGGCTTACTCTTGTTTTCACATTTCCATTTTTGGCTTTTTAGTTAGTTCGAATTACAAGGTTAATATAGCGATATGCGCCTTGATCTGTACAGTACTGGACAGACAGACACACACAGACACACACATACATCTGTGGTGGGTGGAGCCCACCACATATTACCATGAGAATGGCAAAAAGTGGCAGGCATGGAGGTTAACATTAGATAGAATGTTCAATCTGACACAATTTCTCCTGGGGAAACAGACACACATACACACAGCAGTGTGTTATTAATCCCGCCTAATCAAGCGGGGACCCCCCGATGTTTCCTTGGAGCTGGACAGAGGAGGTGGGAAAAAAAGAGGATGAGAGAGGAGAGTTTTGAGGAGGAAAAGAAGGGGGGGGTTACCAGCTGGTCCTGAGGCTCCCCCAACCCACCCCCAACATTGACAAAGTAACTTACATGGCCATCTGTCCAGACACGACACACACACACACACACACACACACGGACACACACACGCACAGAGTGGTGCAGGTGTACAGTAGGTACCACACGGTGAGCTTAGAGCTGAGGGGAAACACTGAATCACAGAGCAACATGCAGCAGAGTTCAACTGAACACTCACACCGTGTTCAGTGTAAGACTTTAGGTGAATTAACAGCTGGTCCACACCTAATATATAGAAAACCTACTCTCAACACTATAATAGCAAAAACAAACAAACAAACAAACTGCAGTTGAATTTCTCAGCCTTGTTATCCTTCTGGCATGAAATTAAAAGCTGACATTTTCGAGACATACAAGTTTTCTTTCACCAGCATCTCTGCAACCTTGACTAAACACGTGCTGGTGCTTTGGTAAAGTCTATAAGCAAACTTTAATCCTCAGACTGGAAGGCCAAAACTAGAGAGAGAGAAAAATGACTTTCAGGCTTATTAAAATCAACACAGAAGGATCTCACGCAGGAGCAGAGATGAAAAAGCAAAAGTGGCCGACAGATGGTGTGACTCAAAACAATCGTCAGAGGGATTTAATGACACCCAGTAGGGAGCAGCAGGTTTTACGATTTTAGCAAATGCAATTGGCATCTTTTCCTAGGCAACCTGTTGTTGGCATCTTTCTGCATCAAACACTGTTGCTTAATGGAACAGTATTTTTCTTATTTTTCTTTACTTTTACTGCCAAACCTTTAAGTAGCGCAGCCAGTGTTATTTATTTTTTTTCTAGTTTTTTGAGAATTTGTGTTTATTAGGTTTAAGGCCCTTCAAATGTAGGTACTAGGTGGAAGTGGAGCTGGGCAGCAGAGGTTTTTATGAGAAAGCATTAATAGACCTAATATGTATCAGTACGCATCACTCACCCTTAGTGACATAGCTTAAGTTTGACATGTTATACACATGTAAGCGCATGATCACAATTTTCCTTTGAGCTGATCACCTTTCGGTTCATATGGGGATCTTTTTTTCACTGAAGTTAAAAGTTTTCAGCTGGCTTCTTTGCGACTCGCCTAGCTCAAGGTAGCGCACAATTTACTGTCCCTCAAGCGAGGTTTACTCATTTGAAGGACAGGACTCAAATTCAGAGAATAAGTCTCAGTAGAAGCTGGTTGTGCTGCAGTTTAACAATTTGGACATTTGGCTCTGTGTCTAGTTGTCTCTATCTGGAATGAACAACAGCCTATCTACACGCGCACACACACATATGCATACTCACACAAAGAATAGGCTTGACTAATTAATAATGAATAAAGCCTCTGGCAAATTGAATTTTTAATTTCTCATTTAAGTCTCGCCCACATTTTGTTTTTCCTTTCCTTTAGCCATACTGTTCATGATTTGTTTTATATTGGATGTTCAGCTTTAATGTCCTCACAATTAATAAAGTACTGGCAATAAAATGAAAATACTTGTGGCATTGTCAGTTTAATATTATATATATCACCAGCACCTGGTTTTGTGTCTCTCTCACATCAGGTGCAGCCAGTGCTGAGTTAAATGGTCCAGCATCAGAAAGCACTGGCAGCCTGTCTGTATTAGTGTCCATGCTCACAGTGCATATCTAATTAGTTTCTACAGCACTGTTTTACTCTGAGCGGGAGGACTGACTCCTGAGCTTCAGAGGTCTGGCTGTGATTTATGGCGGTGCTTGAGTCACTTTTAGGAATTCACTGAGGCTGGCTTGGTCTCTATTCATCTTTACATCAGGGTTTCACTGGTGTGACACAGTGAAGCAAGAACACTTAAATGCACTGTGGTGTTAAAGTGAAGTAGTGTGCTTCTCTATTTGTAGACTGATGGTTATCCTAGCTTTCTTTCTTCTGTTAGTCTGTCTCTGTCTGGATGCATGTTGAAATCTTATTGTTGTCTCTAATTCAGAGGCGGCTCTCCAGAAAGATCTATAGGTGCTATCAAAACCATGTTTAAGGAAGTATCTATTGGAATTTATCCTACAGACTGCAAAATGAATATAAATGTACCAGTATTCATTCATTCATTCATACATTCATTCATTCATTCATGTCCCAGCTGTCATAGGGCAAAAAGGCTATATTCTGGACAGGTCCCCACTCTATCATGAGGGTAACACAGAGAGACAGTCACATTCACACCTTGGTACAATCACCAGTTATACTAACATGAATGTCTTTGGACTGTATTCGGATTTGAACAGTGCTAACCACTACAGTGCTGTGATGCCTCTACTCGACATTTAAGCAGCATCGTAAAGTCAAACTGACTCAGATAAACCTGAATAGCACCGGTCCTGTTAAGTGTTGGATGTTAAAATTAACATGACAGTTGGTAAAGAAACGAAAAATGAGTGCTTCTATGTCAGAGGAATCTGATACTGATTGTTTTCTAGGACACCATTATTATGCTTTTTTTCATTGAACAAAAGACATGCAGTTGGTGGGGTCAGGTTAACTGTGATTCTAAACTGGTAAAATGGTTTTCTGTCTGTGTTAGCCCCGCCCAAGTGGAGACCTGTCCAGGGTGTACCCGGCTTTTCACACTACTGGCGACCCTGAATTGGATAAGTGGAAGAAAATGGGTGGATGGATGGATGGAAATAGTCTAACACTTAAAATTATTAACAATTATTTGATATGATTAATTTTTTTTAAAAAAGGTCAAAGATCTCCCGTTTTACAACTTAGAATAAAGGAAGGATCAGGTATTTTTAAATAAAAAAACAAAAATAAAAAAATAAATAAAATAAATTTATGTGTAATTATCAAAGTTGTCCATCAGTGTTCCATATAACTAATTCAGTTGTGCTTTTATATATTATGAACTAGGTTAACTTATAATCATGATATTTTAGAATAAAAATATGGCTGATATGTTGAGAACTATTAAAATAAAACCTCCCTCTCTAATGTCATGGAGCAGAGTCACAGACTTGGGGCAGTTAAGCATCTGTGCACATACTCATAGAACTGGAGTTACAACCAGAAACTTCTGTTTTTTTAGCTGATTTTTTGCATAATCGTTGTCATATTTCCGGCTGATATACCCAAACAGGTATATTTTAACAGTGTATCTAGTAGAAAGAGAATAGTAGAAGGAGTAGAGAGAGACTTAATGCTTTTCATTTTGCTTCCCCGCATCCCCTCTGCCATCATGAAGAACCTTCTAATCCCTTAAATGCATCTCATGGAGGCAAAGAGCACAGAGGCTTCTTAGAGCGAGGAAATAGGTGTGTCCTTCCTTCCCCGCTCGCCCTCTCCCATATCCTTGCTGGGAGAAGCTATGACCCAAGGAGGAAACACAAGTGAGAGAATCTAGCAGAGACATTAGCAGAGTGGGGGTAACCATCGGGGTGCGGAAAGTGAGGAGCATTTCCAGCAAATACACATTGCCGATGGGAAGTTCAAGGAGCCTGTGATTATAGGGATTTTCCAAAAATTACACAGAGCCAGTGGGTATTTCAGGGGCCTAGGAGTGTGGCTCATTCTCAGATAATAAACAGAGCCGGTGGCATCAATTAGGAACACTTGCCAACCTGATATATTGTGGTTATTTTTGTGCGAATATACAAGGAAACAGGACAAATTGAGCTTTTGCACAGCTTTACATTTGTCATTTATGTAACTCTCTTTTTAATCATGTTTGAATTCTGCTTAAATTCATCTTCTGCTGTTTCTAAACTCTCATTTCCCATACATATTTCATGCATTTATCTGAATATTAAATGAGCATATCTGAATCTGGTCTTCTATGTTTCTCTGCAGGTGTTTCTCTAGGTCAGACCACCTGGCCTTGCACATGAAGAGGCACATCTGAAGGACAAAAACGAAAAGGAGCAGGAGAGTAGGAGCATGAAGAGGAGGAATAGGAGGAGGAGGAGGAGGAGGAGAAAGAAGAGGAGAGATAGGAGGACAGAAGGATGGGCAGTCAAGCTATCGACTGCCCTCCTCATGCCCCACCCCCACCCGTCCAAACACCAGTAGGCTCAGATAGCCATCGGGAAAAGGGGGCAGGAGGAAAACGAGGAGTAGCTAGATTGTTGCTTTTCTTTGAAATTACACACTCACGTTCGCAATAGTCAACACTTCACATGCCCGTCTTTGAATGCATCATCCCGGTGAACCCCAGCTACTCTCATGCAGCTCTGGGGGCTTGGACACTGCCAAACCAACATATACTCGCTTGACAAAACATTATGCCGCCTTTTTTTTTTTTTTTTTTAGTTTCTCTGTAGTCAGTGTGTTAAAATAATCGAGTCACTTTGGATGAGCAGAAACTTTTAAATGTCCATATATTCAGCTGTTAGTGCTTTACCGGCTTTTGAAATCAAATACTCAACTTTTTTTTTTTCTTATCAATGTTTCTCATACACGGAACACAAGAAACCATCACCTGCCGCAGTCAGCTTCAGTACTCATTGTGAAGAAAACAACAATGCCAACTCTGCAGGAGAGAGACTGTACGGATTGACTCCTAGCATGGCTGACAATCGAGCCCGGTGCCCGGGACACCGGGTGCGCCCGTGGGACCTCGGTCAGCGGGTGCCGCTGCAGCTCTCAGGCTCTCCTCCAGTGGGTGTTTGCGTCTCTCACCTTCACTGAGATCCCTGCCGCCTCCGCAGGCCATCTGACAGAAATGCGCAGCGACACTTTCTTCCCTTTTTTCTACTTAGAGGACAATAATTCTTCTTCTTCTTATTGTTATTAAAAAGAATGACACTTTGTTCTTTTCTCTCTGGGAGAAAATGTCTTAAAACTCACAGCAACGTGTTTGAGAAGAAAAAAAAACTAAACAAAAAACTAAAAATCTAAGATGACTGAACAGAATGTGTGGGATGAGAAGGAGAGCGTTGTTGGTCTTATAATCCCCATGTGCACCGACTCTGCATCTACAGTCTGCAAGCAACCAGTGGATGAACAAACAACAGAATCACACCAACTCTCAGAAAAGGGATTTGTGGGTTTTTTTGGACTAAAATAAAAGCAGAAAGCAGAGAGGTCTTCATTTGTGTGCTGCTCTTTCTGCCCTGTGACTCCCTGCAGCTGAAAAACAAAACCTTGTTATGACCTCCCGTGGTCTCATATTCTACCAGTCAGGCAGAGGATTGCTAAAAACTGGAAATATGTTTCTTGGTTGTTGTTTTCTTTTTTCTCTTTTTTTTTTTATCATTCTGATTCCGAAAGTCATCCTCGAGCGCTTTCACAGACTCTGAGATCTCATCTCCCTGGCAGCACTGCAGGGCAAGAATGGAAGCTCAAGAGCTGCTTTTTGGTTATTCACGTGGAACTAAAGATGCCGGCCGACCTTTGCGTGGTGGCTCTGAATAGACACGGTCACATCGACCCGTCAAATTTGCCTGTTTCATATCCACTGACTGCACTGACTTTTTTTCAATGTTATCTGTGCTCTCGTTTTCTTTTTCTACGGCGAAAAATAAGGATAAAAGAAACACAAAGAAAAAAAAATCATAAAAGACTTGAAAAAATACAACACAAAAACAATTCTGTCTCACTCTACACGCTGCATACAGAACAAGCACACATGCTCCGTCAACACACACACACACACACACACGCACACAGACACGCACACACTTTCACTGCAGTTCTTACGCTCACGGCTCCTCTTGAGATAAGACTAATAAGATTTAGGAAAATAATTATTAAACTAATGAACAGAGTTGGAAAACAACACACTGCATGGCAGGCTTTATTGCAGACACACACACACACACACACCAGCTCATGAACACATGCACGCACACTCTTCCTGGAATTATATGTTCTGCTCCCAAATCTTTTTTCACAGTAGGAATTTAGCAACTGTTGTTTAGCAGAAGAGTATCTTAGCTCTCGGCTGGAGGTAACAAATGATTCCAAATCCTTTGAAGTGAGAAATCAGCTTGTTCTCAGTTCCAACAATCACCCACATATCCCTCACTACAGCTTGTGCCTCTCATTTAATCAGCGTTTTTTTACTTCAGAGACTCTGGTTACATTGTTGGTTACAGTTGAGTGCATTAGTCAATGTTTTCATCAGAAATAATCATAAAGAAATCATAAAGAAATCAGCTGCAGCAGAACTAAAACATTAAACCAGCAGCAGTCATGTAGTATTATATTATTATTATTATTATTATTATAGATGGTTGGTAAAAATCTGGTTATTTGGCTTTGTGCTCATAGGAAAAGTGCTTCAAAATGACAAAATTGCCTGAAGCATTCGGGAAAATCGTGATCTATCCTGAATATCGAGTTATTAGGGAGACTGTTAGGGGGATATCAAAGCTTACTGTGTAGAAATTCCAGCTCCAGTTTTGATCTGACAAATAAAATTAACCATTTTCTGACTTAAAGGTACCGCGTAAAAACTTGGTGGGTCCTTTGTTTCCTGTTGTGATATTCAGCACCCACAAAGAGATACACGCGGGGCCGTTTGTGTTTAATGCTATTTGTCTGACGTAACACACACACAGTAAGGTTTGTTAAATCACCTGCTGGATTTTCAAAGCAGTTCATAATGTGTGATGAAAACACTGACTTTTATCTCTAATCGCACTTTTTAATGTAAACAATGGTGGATCAGAGAAAACTGAGGTGAATGCATATCCACAATGCCTGCTTCCTTTGCTCAATAGATGCCGGAAAGGAAAAAAAAAAAAAATGAACTCGCCTTGCAATCAGGGCGCTCAGCACCAACAGACACTGCTGCTGCATCCGCCCACCACCACCTACTGTATATGCCCCATAGCACATGCAAACAGTCCATTATTCACTGCTGTTGACTGGTGCAGTTGGGTGAGGGTGCAGGTTCGTGAAGCTGGCAGGGGTTTTCACATCCTAGTGTGCCCAGTCATCGTGCCAGTTGGCCTCGCTAGCCTTCATTAGGTGAAACAGCGAAAACATTCCCCTCCAGGGGGTTTTATGGTGCAGCTTCGAACAATCGATACCAAAAACCTCCAGCATGGAACTGCCCTTCAGCCACGGGCAGAGTCTCACCGGTCAGGAGAGATCAGCGGGAGACCGCCTCCATATGAATTCTGTGTATCTAGCGGCAGCTTTCACTATTAACTCTCCTTCTGCTAAATATGACAAAGCAGCTTGTGTAGGAGACAAATCCAGTGTTTGACTTTTGATTTCATTTTCATTGTTGCTGGTTTCCATTACAGAAGCTGTGCTGATGGTTTTTTTCTTCATTCTTGGATAATGCAAAGTCATGCCATAATGTTGAGGCATGCAAAGAGATATAGAAGAAGCCCTCCTATACAACGTACAATCACAGAGGGATCAGGATTGTAGCACTTTTGTGAGGCTTTTGATGGCATGAATGTGTTTATGTGTGCACGTATGTGTCCCTACGAGGCAGACTGTGAGGGAAGCAGTCATTCAGCAAAGAGGTTTATAACTGATTTCTAACTGCTAAACAAGTGTGCAGCTGTGTGAGGGAAGAACTAGCTGATGCATTTGCTGTTGGATTTTTTTATTTATTTATTTTTAATTATTTTATGAAAGCAACGGCTGACAATGTGTTTATTAGGTTTTTTTGTTCTGACCCTTCATTCATTCATAAATACAAGTCACTGAGCTTGATGACTTTGCATCATATTAAAGAGATGCAAAGCCATGCCTCGCGCTACACAGATTTATCCTATTTAAACTACACAAAATCAGACTATCTGCCAGATTAGTCGGCATTTAGTTCAAATTATTTGGAAGACAGTCATCATTTGTCATTAATTTAAAAATTTTGAGCCTATTTAAGAAAAATGCCATTGTCTTACTGCAGCAGGAAGCAACATTTTGTATCCACGCTTACTTCAATTCAGCTTAAATTGATCTTTTGCAAACTTACTGTACTTTGAATTAAAAACTGCTAAAAAGCAACAAAAAAAAAAAGCAAAAAAAAAAAAAGTGAGCTTTAAGGACTCTATAAGAGGATATGCCACTTTGAGCACATTTCTGTGTCGGTTTTGAAATAACACATTGAGCAGTTGCGCCCCTAGCCACACAGACAAAGCAAAAATGGTTGGGGTTACAAAAAAATTAAAATGCACATTTAAGATTGTAGTGCTTCCCAGGACTCATAGTTCATCTAAATTAAAACCCCGCCAGACATTCGACAGATCACTTCAGTTACAAATGCACATTTCATTCCCTTCACGTCTGAGCCTGTCAAAGCAGGTCTTCTGTCACAGCGTTGCCCGGGTCTCCTGTCGTCTCTTAGGCTCCTCCAGGCCGGCTAGCTGCCGTCCCATGGCTCTGATTAGCATTAACTCCTGGGTCCTCTTCTCAAGTTGCAGTTCAGCTAATGAGATAGCTCTGGGTCACAGGGAAACTGAGTGGTCTGGAGGAAAAAAAAAAGAAAGAAAGAAAACATCAGGGACCTTGATTCCAGCAGTCTGCACCCAGTGGACAGATTTGATGTAGAACAAACAGAAAGTCCTGTTAGCGCAGAGAAATATCAGGAGACAGTGAGATATTCATTCAAGAGGCTAAACTTTCATGAAAAAAAAAAGGATTTAAAAAAAAAATTATTTACCCACACAAATATCCAAATCATTAAATCAGCCATTGCATTTTATCTCATGGATTACAGATAAAATAAATTACCATTTATCTGTAAAGTCCCAACAGATATTTAATCCACTCCATGTCCCCCGATCCTCCCCCGTGCTTCACAGTTAAAGTGCCATTCTAATTTCCCTCTATCCCCCCTCCATCCTCACCCCATCTCTCCCTTTCTGTCCACAGCAGTTGTCCATGCACTATCAGCTGCAGGAATGCTGAATGCACACTTTACACATTTTGCCCAAAGATTTGCATATCTGCAAGTTAACTGCTGTGAATGTAGTAGATGTAGTGGAAAGAGCTGAGATGCAGAGGTGCAGAAAAGGAGTGATGGATGGAAGGTGGAAGGAGAGGGATTGTTTCTCTTACGTGACCGTTAAATCTTAATTACCGGTATGCTCCAACGCTTCATGCCTCATAACATTCTCAGTCCTCTCGTGTACTGTCAGCTGGAGCCGAACTCATTGTTCACAAATGTAAAATAACGTTTTCATGGTCTTATAGGGTGCCTGGTATAGTGGCGCTAGCAGCTTAAGCAGGAGTGAAGTAGCTTTAGTTTAAGTTAGCTTCTTAGCACACTGCAGATAGCACTCTCAAGTCTCATTTCAAAGTCAAGGTGGGCTTGAGTCTTTGGGAATGTTAAACTGTTGTATGAGCAACTTCAGACAAGTTTTCCATTCCCTTTCAATAAATGGATAGAGTTTAGGGGGAACCCAGAGAATTTGCTGAAGGTGTTTTCACACTGGAAGGTTAATCTGTTTAATTTCATCTAAAAAATGCGGTAATATTAATGAGAATGTGGTTTTTTTAGCGTGTCAGAATGAGCAGCAACATCACACTTTGATGGGGAGTTACAGATCAGGGGCTTATTTTTACTAAACTGCTGTTTTAAACATGAGGTCATTCACTCATCAAAACAAGCAACACGATGCACTTATAACCTCTTAATTTGACATGATAGAACTTGTAAACTTGTAGCATCTTGTGTAAAACCTGCAGCCTGCATTTACTGGTGCTTCCAAGCACTCCTTACGTACAAGCATAAAAGCAGACCAGTAGAGTCAGGCCCCGTTTACACAAGAACGTTTTCAGATGAAAATGGTAAAGTTTTGATGTGTTTCGGCCTCCCGTTTACACGAGAACAGTGTGAAAACACTACTTTTTTAAAAAGGGGGTGCTGGGACATGCTCGCTATGATTGCGACTCCTGTATCCACACCACCAACTTGTGGCCTGGCAATTTGAACGACAGCTTTTTCAACATCTTGTGTTTCCGTGTAGACGGAGATTGTTTTTGAAATGTTTGCATCTGAACACGTTACTTTTTGAAAACGGTAAAACGACACCATTTCCACTGAAAATGTTCTCGTGTAAATGGGACTTTAGGCACAGGTGATCAAAATTCAGGTTTAGACTCCAACCAATAAAACCCAGTGTGAAACGCCCTTCAGACTTCCTCTGTAGCCACAGTTAGTTGTTTAGACACAGTCCTTTGAGAGATAAGGCTTCAGTTTTCACAGTTTTCCACCATATCGTCCTGATGAAGAATTGTCACTTCTGGCAGCTTTTGTAAATAGCGTGAGATCTTACATGCAGACCGCTCTGTGTGTAATTAACCATATGTGGCGAACAGGATCGCTCAGACATTTCAGCGTTTCTATAGATCTGCTTTAGTTCTTGCAAACATTGCACTACATGATCATACTTAGCTATTGCACTCTTCATGTGCGCGCACTGCTAGCATAGTCTGTTGGAGCACTCTGTCAAATATCCACTTAACATTTGTTACATGACCAGGATGCACATGGCCACCAAGAACCATTTTCTACAGGTCACCTCGAACAGATCAGACTGACATATCTGCTTAAAACTCCAGCGAAATGCCTTTTTCATCACTCTTGCTCTGGAGGTATATGTCGTACTCTGAAAACACTCAGTCATGCTGTGACTTGGTTGAACTTTCTTGGTATCAGTGGCATCCCAGAGTGACGCTGTCTGTAACTACTGTGTTTGTCCATGCTTGATGTGTCAGTATATAAGAGATTCACAGATCTTTACCCTTCTCCTTGTGTCTCTATGTTTCACTTCGCCCACACCAAACCCTCTCTACCAAAACACAACCATCAGAGCCCTCTGGGACCCAGCACGCTCATAGATATCCAGCTGTTCTGAGAAGTATTCTGAAGAGCTATGCAGCTTGGGATCCCCAAGCAGTTCTTCGGTGAGACTGCAATAACTTTTCCACTTGACCAACTCAATGTCCTCGCTGAGTTTCCCGTTTCTTTTTTTTTTTAAACTTAAAATGACCCATCTTTGTAGGTGCTTTCCCCCCTCTGTCAGTTCATCTGCTCAGTTGGCCTGATGCTTTCCTGGGCAATCTTTTAGTTAACAGACTACTTTTTGGAGTCTGTCCTGTTCTGTCTGCATGTATGTGACAAGAGGATCGGTACCAAAAAATTGTGTTCTGTTGTTACGCGAAAATGTTATTTTTGTTACATGAAAAGGCCATATTTGTTTTCACTGAGTGTCACATTTGAATTGGAAATATGGGATTTTTTGGCACATTATTATTTATCATTAGTTTTTTAAATGTTGCAATCAAAAAAGGCTATTGTTAGTTTACTGAAAATTGTGATTTTTATGACATGTTTTATGCTCTACACAACTGCATCTTTTATACAGATGCAATCTATACAATCTTTAGTTTAGTTGCAATTAAAAAAAAACAAACAAACAAAGATCCCATCAACACTTTGATAGTTAAACCTTCGTAAGTGGTCATTTGTGTGCAGAAGTGTATACCTTCAGCAAACAGTCTGATTATTGTAATTCTTTAGCTGACTGTTCCTATCAACCCTATACCTGAGACATTACATTTCTGAACTAGTACAGCAAATATAATAGGAAATATAATTTAATTGTAAAAACAATGCAGTTATGCACAAAAATGTGAAATCTAGGCGACAGCCAGACAACTTAAAACGTTTCCTTTAGGTCAAGTGCCAAACAGAAGACTTCAGTCATTTAGATTTGATCTTACTTGTTCAGAGTGATTGTCTATTCATAGATCTGTGCTGTTAGTAACACGGTAGTCTTAGGACTGACAGAAATAATTGGCCAAAATAAGACTGACAAAAAAATAAAAGTATTACCATCCACGCTAACAGAAAATCAATTTGGTGCCAATCCTTATGCCACATATTGTGTGGCCAAGTGGTATTTCAGCACCTTTGAATGATCCACTGTGTGTACAGTCAACTCAAACCACAGCTGTTGAGGGATCACACTTATATGTATTTTTTCTGGGACGAATGGACATGTAGAAAAGTGGAAAAAAGATAAGCAGATGTGATTTCACCATCACGACATCCTTCTCACCTGCCCTGCAGGGGCTCTGTAACTCCGCTCATATCAACCTTGGATCCATAACCCTTCGCTCCACCCCCGCCCTCCTCTCTTCTCTCACTGTCACCTCTGTTGAGTTGAGTTTATCTTCAGTTCTCTTGTTTTACTTACAATTTTTTGCTGTATAAAGTGTTTAAAATATTATTTGTATTATATGATGTTAGTATGGTAATGTTCTTTATTAAGGAAGAAGAAAATTTATTTTTGTTACTGGTCTGTTTCATAATTCTTTTCTAAATTGGTATTGTAAGATATCTATGCAAGAACTGTTAAGTGGAGCATTTTTATTTAAGAATGTAATATGTGTAATAAATGGTAGAATCTGCTTTTGGCTCGTTTGCTTTTTGTTCAATCCAAACCTCACGGAAGCTTTTATTATTCATGAAGATGAAAAAGTGATCCCATCTGGTGAAATTCAACATTAAAATGAAAAATATGGTACCTGAAATTTGTAACATTATTTGCATGCTTTAACCAGTGCCTGGAAATGTTTGGCCATCTCCCAACGCACCTGGTTTAAAAAAAAAAAGAACACGGGTACTTGATTCAGGATGCAACATGAATACACATCTGAATACCTGACTTAGTGTTATGTTGTTTAATTACACTGCAGTAATGACACATATACTGAACAATTTGACCCTTGTAAGCCTGGAATGAAAAGTTTATTTTTGTTTAGCTTTTATTTATTTATTTTTTTATCTCTAAGTAATTAATGTCATAATTAATGAATGTCCTTGAATAAATTGGTTGGGTGACTCAACTTTGATTCCAAAAAGTAGTCGAGGTTCTCTGATAGTATTTTCACCCCTTACAAAGACAACATGGTTTAGTTCACACTGCGCTGGCCTTGTCTTCACAGCACAGCTAAAGACGGCTGCTAATATGCACCCTATCAAAAAAGGAAGGAAAGGAGAAGGAGGGAAAGCAAATTGAGGGAAGTCAAATGTTAACACTTTTCTTTCAAAATAAAACTGAGCAGAGCACAGGTTAGGAATGGTTAAGCTATCAGCGCCTGTTAAAGACTGTGAGCCGAAATCAGATGTGACAATAATGACCCAGCACAGCTTAACACCACGAAAGGCATGGCCCTTCATTTCAGAAACAGCCGGAGAGGATGAAGCAGCAGCAGGTGAAGTGACACAAGGTGAGCTCATAGACTGATAACAGTTTCAGCTGAAAGCTGACCAACACTAACATCAAGGAGTATTAAGCTTTATGGCATGTTGGACCAGTGGTTCTCAATTACAAGACATTTTGAGGAAGCCGGTGCGTTTCAGGTTGATGAAACAGCATTTCATAATAGCAAAATGATACTGCTTATTAATTTAAAAAAACGAAAGAAAGTTGTAGTTAATCACTTACATGGTGGATGCATTTATTTAGCATTTACTAGTTCTAATGAAACACCAACACCAGCACACAAGTATACCTGTGAACGCTCTCACATTATTATATGTACTACTAAATCAACCAGTATATCCACAAGATCATTAGACTGCCGTACATGACGTCTCTAACTTCTGTGTTCAATAACATCAAATGGCTGTAATACATCAGATCATTGCACGTGTCATAAACCTGATTTAATCTGATGCACTTTAACATGCTGCTATCAACCAAGGTGCTGTAATTTTAGTTTTATAGTTTCATAAACTCAAATAAGTTTGGGCTTTCACAAACTTTCACAATTATTGAAATAATTATATTATCTATAAATATAATGGTGTGCTATTGATGATCTTGTTTGAGCACCAAAAAGGTTGAAAACAGTTTAAGGCTGTGAGCAGGAGTCTGTCTGTGTAGCACACAGTGAACAAGAAGGTGCGATACAGGCGACAGACTACAAAATGTGAGGAGATTTCAAACTGTGCAGACTTATGGATATATGGCTGATTTGTATTTAATGTGGTACTTGCAGTTCAATATTCAAGAAAGGAAGTGGGGCTACAGGGACTGCTTATGTACAGGGCTCAGAGATCTGTGTTACGCTGCTGTTGGTAAAGCACACCTTCTTTCTGCTACAGGTGCCAAAATGGCATTTATAGTGTGCACTCTGTGTTTCACAAAAAAAGCATTTATGTCAGGCTAGTGTAGCAGAGAGAAGTGGTGGAAGAAGAAAAAGCACATAAAAGATCTGGATTAACAACAAACACAAGCACTTGAAATCGTTTTTAGTGCTAAAGAAAAAATACAGTTATGAGGGCTGCAGCTACTGTTTGTTCACATTACAGATTTATCTTCTGATTTCTATTATCAATCAGTGAGTTCATTTTAGGAACTCACCACAGAATGGGAGAAAACATAATGAATACATTTCATTTCATTTTTTCTAAAAACTCAGCATGGTGTCTTTAAATTGCTCAGTGCAGCCAAGCATCTGGAACATAAAGATATCCAGTTTTTTCCTGTTCGGTTGTAGAAAAATCCAACACAACAGATCACAGTGCAGAAAAGCTTGGTTTGTTTCTCGGTAATGCCAGAAACATTTCTGAATAATCATTTTTCTCTCTGAAAACTTTCAGTCTATGACTGCTCAGCAGCATGGCTTTTCAAGGATAGATTGCTTCAAGCCAAAAGCAGAAGCATCCATCGTTCCATCCACCCATCCATCCATACATACATACATCCACCCATCCATCCATCCATCCATCCATCCATCCATCCATCCACCCAACCATTCATCATCCATCCATCCATCCATCCATCCATTTTCTTATCCACTTAAGAGAAATTACATGTGTCTTATTTAATTTTAGTTTGCAGAAACAAAATCCCCTCCTGGGCCTCTGTGGGTGTGTTTGGTTTCAGTCACCTTTTTCAGAGTCTGAATCTGGTTTGAAAGAAGAAAAAAAATCTTTCTTAAATCATTTTAAATCAGATGTGGTGTGATTTCCCTCTGCTTGGAAATGCTACATAATCAGCATTCATCTTTTCTACATAGTCCTTGCGATTTTTATCTTAAGTACTCGATTCAGTTCGAGAACTGACAGCTTTTTCATCCCATTGAGTTTGCATCCCTGCACTTTGACAAGGCAGGCAGAAAACCTTTTACAAAATGACTGAAATTACCCCAGTGTGGCCAGCCAGATGTAATTATGAGTAACATGGTAGCACATTACTCCTTCGTAATGGCCATTTAAGGCAGATGGACACATCCTGTCAAGCCGCAGGCAAGAGCACGGGCGTATGGAGGAACAATGGCACGTAGCTGCAACAGAACAGCTCATATTCTCAACACTGGTGATAATTTCGGTCTTTATTACAAATTAAAACAATCTCATGAATATCTATTGCGCCCCTCCTGGTAAATGGCTTCATGGATTTAATTAGAGCTAACTTGTCAGTGACTGAGCTGACACAAACCAATGTCATGCAGGCTAAATGAGGTAATCAAATAATTAATGGCTAACTGGGGATCAATTAAGCAGAAGATATGGTGCTCATATAAAGCATATCTGCTCTGTAAGTTTGTCCTCTTACATAGAAATTGCCAGTTAACTAATTAAAAGGGACCGAACTGTGATTGTATTTTCCTGGCAGGACAGACTTGACACTTATTCCTTGGATTTAAATCATCTTAACAGGTCTTTCACTGTAAATACAGACTTGGCAGTTCTACATTTGCTCATGTTTTCTTTGCTTACAGAGCACTGACGATGAAGACATCTCAGCAAAGCCAACGCAGAGGATTATTATCACTTCTCAGCAGTGGGCTGTGTTGGCTAGAAAATGGGAATTCACAATGCTGATTAGTGTGGGCATTTTGAAGTTTTGCAAGCTTATTCACTTCTTGTCAGAGGTGGGGAAGGGAGGCGAGTGAGCTGTTTATAATCTTATTCAGCAGCATTAGCCTGTGTAGTGTTGGTGTAGTGTTTACAGAACAGCAACCATCAGCCTTTCTTAACAGCAGAAATAAACAGAAATGTGGTGAATTGCCCCATAGCATGCGCTATACTTATCTCCCAGAAGGACCGTGTCAGCTCGTTTAAGTGACTCTCAGACCAAACTGTCCACCAGCAGCCTCCCAGTATAATACTGCATTGTACTAAAAGAGGAAATTATCACAACAGCTGTGCACAGAACAACAGCAGCAGATTTAAAATTATTCACAGTGATGAGAAAACAAGCTAAAAAAAGTGTGAATGCTAGTTTATTGCAAAAAAAAAGTCTAAGCAACCCTATCTCCTTACTACTTCAAAGGGATGATTATACCAAGCCTTTCGCAAGATAGGAGACTCAGTATTAGACAATTATGCAAAACCTGAGTTTACTTTCAGTGTTCAGTTTCAGTGTTGCACTAATATTAGCTTTATTCACTGTTTGGGGCAGCAAAAACACGTTCTGGCAAGCAGCACTGCTATGTAAGCGTTTAGATTGAAACTATTACTGTTATATGTCAATACTTCAGAGAATATGGAAAAGCCAGAAACACCACACCACCTCCACACACTTCCTTTTATTTCCCACTTCAAGCTAAATCAACGTGTCATTACTTCCTGTAATGACACAGAACATAAACTGTAACAGAATCATCTGATGCGTATTTGTTTATTTTGCTCTTTTTATAAAGAGGATCAGGACTTAATCTGTTCTAAGACATGATACGTTTGCAATAACACACCAGTCTGCATAGAAGTCAGTTTTCTTGGAAAACAGCTTCACAGACCTTTGGCTTTACCAACAGCTACCTAAAGACAGTGGGAGATATAGATTCTCATTTTTGTAAGCAAGCTCATTTCTAAGCATTTGTTGAATTTACATTAGATTTTTAACATGCTTACAGTTTGATTTGCTATTTTATATTTATTATTTACCTGCTCAGACTGATGAATACTGCCTAGGTTGTAAGTGAAAGTATAAACTGTCTTACACACCTCAGCAATCCACTCATTTAATGGCGAACAGCACTGTAATTGACATTATTGAATGCTGGGGCAGAGATATTGGTAATGAACTTACACTTTCACAAAGCTTGAAATGTTATTTTTTCAGCTTTCCTTCCTTACTTTGGCTACATGGACTGAGCCCTACTGGTTTATGGCTTTAGTGCATGTACAGTATATGTACACTTGCCAGTGTTTATGACTGGTCATATAGTGTTAATGCTTCTTTTACATGGATGCAATCAGCTGGATTTAGAAACCTTCAATTTTCCTAATGAGCTGATCACCACTTACTGTGATTGCAGTTGTTAAGCTTAGAGAAGTCAGGTAACACAAAGATGTGGAACGTGCACATCTTTGTTTTTCACTGGGCAAAGTGCTCCATTCAACAGATGCACACAATAAAGATGAAGCTTTTTTTTTTTAAATTAGCTATATTAATATATTAAAGACCAAATTGACTGCCTGTCTTGCTTATTTACTTCCTGTCTCACTTTGTGGAGCTGCCTAAAAGGTTTACAGAATTACGGCCACATCCAAACAGTGTTTAATAGAGCTGTGATTTCAGAGATGTTCATACAGGTAATGCTTGCAAATTAAGTTAATTATACATTTTAAAAGATTTTCATTTGTTTTAGACAGATTCATTATAGCTCTCTATCACGCTGCATGCTTGTCTTCCTAAATAAAGTGAAGCTTTGCAGCATTTGAGCTTCCTTGTCTCAGAATTGGAGTCTAATAGACAGACGTCAGGCTGGTGTTGGTGCATATTATGGGAGCTGCAGTAAGAAGCAAGATATCAGTTTCAGTTTGTTTAATTTGTTTTTACAGAAACCAGCCTTGGTGACACAGGAAAATGAATTTTAATTGCTGGACATAAAAGGATCACACTGTAAGGTTTTGAAGTCTTTTCCTGTGTGGTCAGAGTTTGATGAAAATTTAATTTCTGTGCGCTCAGCTCACAAGCCCGAGACATGTTGGACTAGCTTGTAGCATCAAAAGAAACTGTTAAAAGAAGTGTACCATCAACCAGCTGTCTTTTTTTTTTTTTCACGACATGTCAGAGTGGCAGCCTCCAGGTCTGAAAAACAAAACCAAAGCAGAAGCACCAAAAACTGCAGCTCTAATGACTTGAGTCTGCCTCCCAAAACAAGTCCATCCCTCTAGAGTTTCATGCTAAAATGGCCACCTTTACAGCAACAACAATCATGTTTGCAACCTGGTATAAAAACAAGGTTTTGGCAACATTTTCTTACAGCTCATCCATCTGAAGACTGGAGTTAGGGGTGTAGTGGACTTGATTGGCAGGTGTCCTGACACAGTCAGGTATATCCTGTTGGTTTCTGCTACTTCCACTAATTGGACTCACTGAAGCTGTTGGTGCCTTTGGAACATTTTTTTAATGGGATTATCTGACAAATACTGCAGCTTGCTTCAAGGTATCTTCAGCCCAAGAAGTCTGTGCTGCAGTTCAAAAGATCCCTGGTTTGATCCCAGGAGGCGGCACAAATCCTTTGGGGGGTTTTGTGTAAAAATCTGCAAAATCAAATATGCAAAGCTACCTGTTGTGGCGATTTTTTGTGAATAAGGGAGCAGCCGAAAGTAGCTTTGTATCATTGCATTGTACTTGCACAATTTATAAACAATCAATAATTGTTAATCAAGGAAGAGTTGGCCGATAACTTAGCATTCCATCCCCTCATGTAAATATGAAAACCAGTGGGTGAATCACAGTGGCTAAATCCAGCTATGGACATGTCTCATCTTTGTAGCATTTGGATGTTGTTTAGGATCAGGAATCAGTGCTGCGTTCAGCAGCATTTGGTAAACAAAATAGCAACAATGCCATTACCAGAACTGATGCAAGAGGCTTTTACACAGTAGTCAATGTCAGTAAATGTCCAGAGACTGTACCACAAAGCAAGTTTGACCTAGCAGGGCTTTCTTCGGATTAGGCTTAACAAAACCTAAAACCACATTTAGAGATATTTAGAGATATTTGGTTATCAGCTTGCTTTGTTAACCCACAGAAATCTGATAAGTGTGCTTTGTTGCTGTGACCTTCTTATCCAGAGACACAATGAAGTGTGAAGTATCACTGATTGGCAGGACCACATTTGCTGTGGTTGAAAAGCTGCCATTTATTTCTAGCCTGACAGATGTACATTAGAGCTATTAAACTTTGTACATTTAACCATTATAGATTACTCGGTGCATTCAGGTCTGGCACTGTCCCATAGCCTAATATAGAGGTCACTTTAGTTTTTGGCTAGTTCTAAGTGAAATAAACTTTATTGATTTAATATTCTCTGTGATAAACAACCTCCAATTAGATCAACAGGTGTTGCTTCACTCTCTGCCTCTGCCTGCAGCCACCCGCATTGTTACTTCTTACCAATTTAGATTTCACAGTTTCTCTGGTTTTCCCCGTTCATTTAATTGCAGAGCGGATAGTTATACCCTGAGGCGCCTTCCACTGAAGATAAAGGAAAAGAATGCAGATAAATAGGCAGGCATCCAGTCATGGTTTCTATGTATTTCATGCTCACCGTCTGTTTTCTTCTTCTTACTTTGTTCATTTGTTAAGTCCTGTGTGCATTTGCATATGTGCACCAGTGGGTGCTGGACAGGTTGAAATTAATTTAACTGAACTAAATTGTCCTCACATGGCCATAAGCTGCACATTGCCCACTAGTGTTTGAAGCCCCATTCTTTTAGACTCAGAAGTGAGCTAGAAGTAAGTGGATCAGCTCTCCCTAGCAAGCTCGGTTAGCAACGTTCATCCATACGCTAAAGTGCATCACACAGAAACAGATGCTGGCAAGGCAATACACAAATAAAATACAAGAATTTAATCCACCAGTGCAAACATGTTGGCCTGGCTGTACAACACAGCGAACCGTGTTATTTGTGACACACTTTCATTTAAAGTGCTCCAAAAGGCACCAACATCTTAAACACAGTTGAGAGGGTTCAGTTCAGGATTACAATTCCTCTAAACTCTGCATCTGGCAGTTTTTTTCTACTCTTAGATCTGTATGATGTCAAAGGAAGCGGACATCCCTAATCACAGCACACAGCTCTGCCTGTGAGCACAGCAGAGGCAGGGGAAACCAGTCCAAAGACAGCTGACTTAAAGGAAGAGCGCCCTTAAAGGGAGAGAAACTAAAGCAAAGGATGAACTGACCACAACTTTTTAAATAGCACTTTAGCTTCTGTGGGCTCTACATTTTCTTTAAAACAGTTAGAAATATGTTATGATACTAACGCTTTATAGATTAACAGTTGGTGAGGAGATGGGATTAATTGCAGGAAAATCAGCTGGGTTGCTGAGTTGTGGTCATGGATGAACAGCATCAGTCTGTCTGCAGTTATAAGAGTTAATAGTTAACACTAATTTAAAACATTAGTAAAAGTCTTTTGACCAGATGCTCCATAGCATGAAGGTCAGTATGTCCCTTAAACTTTAGAGTTTAACTCATTTTGATGATTTTTCTAAGCTATACTAACATTTTTTTTATAATATAAAACATTCATGCAAAGTATTGTTTTGTGGAGGAGTCTTTTACCCTTGTGAAGTGTTTGCAGTCAATCAATGAACTCGGAGCTCCCGCTGTGTTGCCCTCGGACAGGTGTGTTTGCCTGCTATTGGTTTGCTGGTGCTCTGGTTCTTCTCTGGCTGCCAAACTCAATACAGCGCCTGCCAGCTTCTGAAGGTGGGAACTCTGATTAGTTGTGACTCCGTCTTCCTAAGTTTTAAACACAAGCTTCATGAAGGAGTCAAGGTTGCCAGCATCTAACTGCCTATCTCTTGGTCTAAGTTTTGTCCACTCACCTTTTTCTGCAAAAAAAAAAAAAGAAAAGATCTCTCATTTATTCTGGAAGCTTGCTTGTATAAGGATGCAAACAGAGGGAGACAAAAGGGCAAAGCAACTTCTCTGAGACTTCAGCGGCTAACTCTGCAGAGGCCAAAGGTCAGGAGTGTGTACTCCCGCGGGCTACTGGAGCAGAGAGAAGTGGTCTGTGTAAATTCTGTCTTTACATGTTCAGATAGATGAACTAATTACAGTGAGTGTCTGCAGAGGTCTGCAGGCAATCAAGTCTTTACCTTATCTGCCACTTACAGCCACTCAGGAGGTCAAACACACATTAGCCCGCTATCACTGTTAATCTCTGTCTTCCTGTCAGTCTCTTCTTCCTCCTCATTCCACTTCGATAGCTCTCAGTCTCTGTCATGCAAAAAAACACACACACACACACACACACACACACGGTGCATGAATATCATTCAAATAGCCAGGTTGTCTTTGGTTTACTGCAAAACAGTATTTTCTTTTTTAATGGGATGATTATGATTGATTGATTAGCCGAGTTCTTTCAGCACTGTTCACAGGTTTTCTGTTAGCTCTCAACCTGAGGGTTTCATGTGCACAGCAAAGGTGCCTCAACGTTATCTGAAACTTAAAGGTTTCCACAGCAAAATATAAATTAAGACAGATTCAAGAAGGTATCGCCTGTGGGCTCTTTCACTGCAGAGAGCGTCCTCTCGCTGGAGCATCAGTCTGAAAGGTTTTCAGTCTTCTATGCAATATTAATACACTATGATAAGCCACATTGAATAAAAATTAGAGTAACACTTTTGGGAAGACTTTTATTAAACTGAAGTTCCTGAAAACTTGAAGGAAAGTTGAGATGTTCCAAAAATGCATTTTAAAACCTTCATTTTTGTGAAAAATAAAAGCTTTAAATCAGAATAAAGTCTTAATCTTTGGTAATATCATGAGATATAAGAGATGTACTGACATGGTCTTCCAGTCTTACTTGAAACTTTCAACCCCTGCTTAAACTCATTCCACTGCAGAGACACACTGTTTCAATATAAATACACCATCACGCAATCCACAGCCTTTTTTCCTGCACTATGTCCCCTTGATGGCATTTTCTCACACTGACATATAGAGGTGTGTTTCCTGTGTTGACAGAATGTCTAAAAGTGTAGATTTGAAATGTTGTGTTCTGACAGCATCTATTTTCATCTTTCTCTCAAAGCTTCCACTGACCTGAAAAGAATTATCCATGACCCCTCAAATATATATGTCATCATCAGTGGCAACACCAACACCAGCATCAAACCCTGACATGAACGCAGTCTTCTGAAGACCTTTTTATAAAAACATCATGCAAATATTTTGATGTGTGTCAGTTAGAATGATTACTTTCTTTGTCCCTGATTGCCAAGACAAGGAGAACAATTTAGGAGCAGGAAATTAAAGGCCTGGATGGCCTCCAATTTCCTGCTTCTAAATTCAGACGAACTGAGGGTCCTAAAAATCCTAGAATTTAAAATCCTTCTTCTCACATACATGGTCTTGAATAATCAGGCCCCATCTTATCTCAAAGACCTTATAGTCCCATCACTCCAATAGAGCACTTTGCTCTCAGACTGCTGGCTTACTTGTGGTTCCTAGGATACTTAAGAGTAGAATGGGAGGCAGAGCCTTCAGCTTTCAGGCCCCTCTTCTGTGGAACCAGCTCCCAGTTTGGATTCAGGAGACAGACACCCTCTCTATTTTTAAGATTAGGCTTAAAACTTTCCTTTATGATCAAGCTTATAGTTAGGGCTGGATCAGGTTAGCCTGAACCACCCCTGAATGTTTCTTCTTCAGTCACCTCTTTTCACTCTCTCTGTGTTTATACACCACTCTGTATTTAATCATTAGTTATTATTAATCTCTGACTCTCTACCACAGTCTGTCTTTTGTCCTGTTTCCCTCCCCTCACCCCAGCTGGTCATGGAAGAAGGCTGCCGCTCCATGAGTCTGGTTCTGCTGGAGGTTTCTTCCTGTTAAAAAGGAGTTTTTGCTTCCCACTGTTGCCAAGATTTTGCTCTTAGGGGGTTTTCTCTCTAACATTGTAGGGTTTTTAGTCTACAAGTCTACAATGAAAACCACTTTGAGATGGCTTCTGTTGTGATCTGGTGCTATATAAATGCAACAGAATTGAATCATTAGGCTTTAAAGAGCTACAGTAAAATGTATTTTTTTCATGATTATATGAATTCTTATGCTGTTCTCATACCAAAATACTACCGTGTTTCACAGGACGACACCCAGTAGCAGACATTCATCTCAAACAAGGCTCCTGCAAATGACAACGTAAAATTGAGATATGATATGGTACCATTACAGGTTTATCTACAACAGTAATCTTGGAAATTGTCCTCTTTGTGCAGACGATGAGCACGACATGTTCTGCTTATCACGGAGAGTCAAATATCGAGCAGCGATGTTTCTACCTCCATTTCTCTCTGTCTCAGTCAGAGCTGCTGCTGTTTGGTTGACTTTATCACCGGCTGTACTGTAAAGCTTTAAATTATTCAGTGCATGCCAGAGAAGGGGGGGGGGGGGGGGGGGGGGGGGAGGTAGTGTCTTCAACAGAGGCCTCTATTTTCTCCTCTTCCGTCTCACTGCACATCAGTTCAGACACTGTTTACCAGAATAAACCCTGTCCTCCTTCCTCTTCCCTTCTGTGTCCTGGATGGTTTCTCATTCCTTGTTTTTCTGTGGAGACAAATTCATAGTGAGCAGAAGTGGTAAGTTTCCCCAACAGCTGTGGATTATCTACTGCAGATATGCTTAGTTGAACTTTAATGATTGCAATGCAATTCATAGTTCTTTCTCACATGACTGGCATTGAGACCTGGAAGTCAAATCATCACTGCAACTCACCAGACAGCAATGAACACAACACAGTGTTTCAAGCTACCACCAAAGAACAACAAAGACGTGAACTGCAGTAACACATTATAATAACCATTATTATTATTATTATTATTATTACATGCAAAAATGTGAAATTTGTCTGCAGGCGAGGCTATTTTTGCTTGAAAAAGCAAAAACAGGCTAAACCTTCAGGCAGATTTGCATTCTCCTGAGCATCAAACTTGAGAAACTTGTGAACGATATTCTAAAGTGCTCTGTGCCCTGTGGCACTTTCCACTGAATCAATAACTGAGCTGTGTTTGAGTGTTAGCCTTTGGTCCATCACAGAAATGAAACTCACTCGCTCTGTAACCACAGTCTGCACAACACTGGACATCACTTTAATGATGGTGTGGGGTTTGAAGGGAGGAGTCTTCTTCACTACAGCCTGGATTTCTTTAAGACTTGCTGATTCTCAGCGTGCTTTACTTTCCCTAATGGACTCAGTGTTGGTGCTTTTGCAGAGGTTAGAGCCAGTAGAGTGTGAAGAAACACGGGAATTTTCCTTTAATCAAAAAGGTAATGATTCTCATCAGACTCCAGCCTTTGATAAAAGACCTGAAAGAGCACTGTGAATTCCTCCTGTCCGTGTAGTTAAAAGCCTCGAGCTCTTTGTGTCCCTTCTGTCAGTCTGTAATCATCCAACTTGAAACAGTGTAAAAAAAGAAAAAAAAATCGGAAACCAAAAACCAAAGAGCTACTTAAGGACCTGTTTCTCCTCACAGGAAGAAGAGAAACAGGTAGTTTTTTTTTTTTTTTTTTTTTTTTTTTTCCCCAAGACAGATTGACAGACACCTCATTTAAATTGTGCTTTTTAGCTGGTTTCATAAGCTTGTTCTTTTGGAAATCATCATGTCAATGTTTTCTAGCTGCAGATGACAGCTGTAACATTTTTCAGTTGTAAAATAACATTTTGTTGCACCATCTTTGATGTATTGTCTATTCTGAACATGTAACCCTTAGGAAGGTGTAATTTATATGATAATACCTTGAATAATTGTTAAGGATTTTCAGTGATTAGTCTAATATCTAATGTGTTTTCTAATACACCTTCAAACTCTTTGTTTCTAAAAAGAAACCTGGTCGAAAGAGGAATGTTTTAAAATTAAAAGAGGAAGTGGAAAGCCACGAGAAATCGGAAAAACTCAAATAAGAGTGCGAGTAGCCGCTCACTGAAGAGGAAGCATGTAATGCCACACAAACACACGCAGAGTGAGTCAAACCCTTTTCTCCTGAGTCAAGGTCTCAGGTCATCGTTGGAGGATCTGCGCTCCTAGAACTGGAATGAATAACACACCAAAACACGACTCACCAATAGAGCTTCTTGATCTACTCAAAACTGAAATATGAAATATGAACTTCATATTGTGACAAAATCAATAAACATTTTAAGCAGTTTTTATCAGTTTAAAATTATAGTTACAGCTCTGTCTCCATTCATTTAGATACAAAGATACACTTTTAAAAAAATGAAATCTCACTTTTGGGATGAAAAAATCCTCCCAATTCAATGCTTAGTTGGATTTACTCAACATTTCTTTTTTGCTTGATTTACGTTTACCAGATTCATTTGTGCTATTTCAATGAAATACTGTGCACTCAGGAAAATGTGTTTTAGATTTGTTTTAAAAAGTTATGTCAGGTTATGCCACCCAGCTGTGTTAAGTAAATCCCAAGAAACTGGCTGTGTTTTACTCTAAAATGTTGGACTGACTCAAGGAAAAGCCATCGGGTTAACCTGCCAAAACACAGTATTTTTACTGAAATAACACAAATGACTCAAGAAAGCTTATCATAAAAACTCATTTGCTCAGTAAATCCAAATAAAGAGGATTCTCTAAAACCAACAATAGTGAGATTTCTTTTTTTTTTTGCTGTGTTTTCACAGATTAACTTAATGGCTTTTCACTGAGTCAGTTCAATATTTTAGAGTAAAACACTGTCAGTTGTGTGGAAATACTTGGCATAACTTTTTTAAACAAATCCAAAAGAACTTTTTTATTTTTTGAGTGTAAATAGTTGATGCCTGCTGTGCGATGAGACTCACTTCTAAAACAAATTGGTTGCAGTTGGTTGGTTTTGATTTTGAGAGTGTCTTACATTTTGACAAGCTGTATGTGTAATTGTTCAGAGGAGATGTATTGTTATTGTTATATTAGAAAGTACTTCTCCCTGTACTCCCCTATCCTGTCACAGTGGTTTACTCCAGGAGTTCTGGAGGTTATTGTCTCATGATCTACAACCAGGAAGTGATTAGTCCTGCTGATATGGTGATAGTGGAGCACATAAATAATTTTAAAGACCCAAAGATAAAGTATATTATAACACCAATTAGTTATAAACAGTTCTGAATAAGGTTTAAAGACCCCTCTGCTTCTTCAACCTTTCTGCAAACTGTCACAGTAAAATAATGTGCTAGAATATTAACTAAACTCAATAAAGAATCCAAAATGAAACCCTTGAACAAAAAAATCACGAGACCCTACAAGACACAACTTTAAAGGATCAGGATTTAGAGAATTGAAAGTGAGGCATCTTGATTTACAGCTGCTTGAGAACAATCAGTTTAATTGTTAAGTCAGTGTATGTGGTGTCGGTGCATGTGTGTGCTGTCAGCCTGTCCTTGCTTTGTCCAGTGGTGACAGCAGAAGCTTTGGTCCTGTCACTGCTCATAGTTGCTTCACATCCACAGCGCTCACAACGTGTCAGTGTTTCTGTTTCACACGGAGGCCAGTGGGGCATCATTACCATCTGGCTATGAGGCTATACCGATGTCAAATATAGGCCAGTGAACACACACACACACACACACACGCACACACACACTTACACACTGATCATCCAGACAGTTTGCTGTTAGCACTTGGAGAGCAACAGGGAGAAGGAGGCAATGTGGAAGCAAAGTGGGCCTCTGTGACAGTCCGTCCAAACTGACCGCCAGCACTCTGGTGGCAGTTGGCCTGGTTCCTTCTCAGTGCTCTGTGACATTCCCTCAATCAGCACTGCAACACAGACACACACACACACACACACACACACACACACACACACACACACACACACACACACACACACAGAGCTTCCAGCGAGCCTCATTGGCTCACTAGACAATCCATATGAGTCACACTGTCCCTACAGCTCCCAGAAAAAAACACATACACTAATTTGTCCCTCATTTTCAGGAACAATAAAGATCAAAACATGTAGTCAAAACAATCTCTTTACAGACTACATACAAGGACATAATTTTCCTTGCAGTGGGTATTTCCTCCTCACTTTTCAAAATCCATTTTTTGTCCACCTCCCTTTTTACAGTTTCTGTAAAACTGTGTCCTCCTGCTGCCAAAGACAACAGTGTTATGACACTAGAAGATATGATAGCCAGCATGTTTTATTGATAATGAAGAACACAACCTGCACAACGGTGACAACTGAACAAAATCAAAGAAAAGTTGGTTCGGTAGGATTATTACACAGGAACACCAGCAATGGGAAGCTGGTAGCATAGCTAGCTTAAATTTTTCAGGAGCTCCAAAGTCGTCTCCTTAATATGCGCTCACCAGGCATTTTTTTCAGCAGCTCGTTAATCTAAGCACCCGGTCACATGGCAGGAACTCAGTGCATTTAGGTATGTGGATAACCTGCTGAAGTTCAAATCATCAGAATGGGGAAGAAAGGTGGTGTGGTTGTTGGTGCCAGATGGACTGAGTATTTCATAAACTGCTGATATATTTGAACCATCTCGAGGGTTTACAGAGAATGGTCTGAAAAAGAGCAAATATCCAGTGAGCAGCAGTTCTCTGGGTGAAAAGTGTTGATGTCAGAGGTCAGAGGAGAGCGGTCAGACAGCTTCGAGCTGATAGGAAGGAAGCAGCAACTCAAATAACCCCTCATTGCTACCAAGGTAAGCAGAAGATCATCTCTGAATGCTCAACATGTCAACCCCTGAGGCCACACTTTGAACTGACTCACACAAACTGGACAACAGAAGGTTGGAAAAACGATGCCTGGTCTGATGAGACTCAATTTCTGCTGAAAAATTTGGATGGGTGGGTAAGAATTGGGTGTAAATAACATGGAAGAATGGATCCATCCTGCCTTGTATCAGTGGCTCAGGCTGATATCAGGGGACATTTTCTTGTTAAGGCTAGACTAGAAGTATTTAGCATTCTCTTTAATCATCATTATCACCATTAATCATTATCATCTGCTCCACTCACCACTATCTTGCTTTTTTCCCTCCTCTTCCTCTCTTCTCTCCTTTATTTTTTCACTACCCTTTGTATGAGGTAATAACTGCCTGCTGAACCTGCTGCTCGGTGGAAGATATGGCAGCATGTGCGGGAGTGCCAGCATTGATAATGGTCATTCAATAGGCTTTTATTTGTTGCTTTGTTTGTTTGGAGCTGGACAGAAAGTAGTGGGCTTAACAGAGATTGTTTGCTGAAAAGAGTTGCCTGCTGGTGCCTGCCGTAAACAATGTTGATGAGCATTATGAGACTGAAGCAATAAATGTGTCATAAAACCTAAAGGACTTGCCAAAAGAGGCTGAACAGCTCCACTGAGCTGCGGAATTATCTAATCACCACTTTTGTTTGATTCGCTGAAAAATATTGATAAGTGGAGCTTTTAAGTGCATTTGCATATTTTCATCCATCCATCCGTTTTCTTCAGCCAGCCAATCATCTCATTGTATTTTAGCTTCCTGCTTCAGACAGAGCAGAATGATTAAATGTTGCATATATTTAGCAGAAAACCAGGTGATGTACGTGGTTATCATGTATAAATTATTTTTGCATAACTTGTAGAAAACAGATGAATTTACAGTGCTTGTTATCCCTGGTGAGTTTCACCTTGCCCAGCAGTCTTCTGAGAGCTGTTGGTCTCATTAATCTGGTTTTCTCTCCCCTTCCTGCTTCCCTCTCTTTTTTCTTCCCTCATCCCTCGCTCCTCCTCTCTCCTTTGCAGACAATGATCCAATTAGCTGCTAGCTGCCATGGCACCAGTTGCCTGCAGATGTCGGATGCCTGTGTGTGTGTGTGTGTGTGTGTGTGCGTGCGTGCGTGTGTGTGTGTGTGTGTGTGTGTGTGTGTGTGTGTGTGTGTGTATTTGTGTAGCTGCCTCAGTAATTACCAGTCTGATGCTCCTGCAGCTCAGTAAACTTGTTCTGCATTCTGACTTCGTGCCTCCCACTGCAGTTTAAAAGGTACATAAAGCTGTGAAGCATTCCTATAGCCTTAATCGGGTACAGAAGTCATGGAGTAGAGCAACAAGTATAAACACCATGTCAGCTGTTGTTACATCTAAAAGCAGACTGGTCATTGGGGCACAGACTGGTGGCCTGGCAAGCTGTTTGGCCTGGAGTGTCAGGCTGAAAGATATGAGCAGATCAAAGGAAACCAATACAGGTCAACTGATGTCAGTCAGAACATCACTGCTCTACAAAACTAAACTGAGAGATACCATAATCATGCCATAGAAATGTACAGTGGTGTGCACCCCTCGTTTCTTTATATTTTGCTAGGAGAAAAACATGTGCAAACATACATGCAGTATAAATGCAGTATATAAGGAAAAACACACTTTGTGATGATCCCACACTGCTTCAGTAATATTAAGGTCGGGGTTCTGGGGAGGCCAATCCATGACTGACAGTGTTCCATATGGTTGATGATGAAGCAATGTGTAGTGTGTCATGACTCTCAGTCATAAAAAGGCAGCATTTTGCGACCTTATAGTTAGCTAATCTGACGCAGTGACTGATAGCAGAGAAAAATATTTTGTAATATGACACTGGCATGGGTGACAGAGGTGCAGTGGTTAGCACTACTGGCCAGTGTCCAGTAGTAGTTCACCACGTATCCTGGCTGTCAGTCAAAGTCAGCTGAAACAGGCTCCAGCCCCCATGCACGCCTGTACTGGATAATAGATTAAGAAGATGGATGGATGGATGGATGGATGGATGGACTTTGCTTACTTTATTATTAGTTTGTCTATATTGTTATATTCTGGGCTTCATTGTTGGTTAGTTCATTCATGTCTTTGGCATGCTGCTGTCAGCCCTGTCTCCTGGAAATTACATTTCAATACTATTAATTTGCAAGAGGAAACACATTTTGGGAGAACTGATGATGCTGCCTGAACAGTTGTTTATCAATATAATAAGAAAAAGTGCAAAGTTTCAAAATCTTCATGCTCAACATAGCAGTAAACGCTGACTGGCAACATACAGTATACCATTTGTATTCTGTACAATATTTGTTTCTGGCAGCTAACGCATGATTAATGCAAGTCACAGTACTTGGTTAAGTTTGAAGGAGTGGCCAATGCAGATTGATGCCAGCATCACTCATTTACATATTGTGGAGCTGCTCGAACATGAGAGAAAAATCCTTCTCCGACAGTCTGAGAGGCCTCCTCGCACAGATGCTTCGGTGTCAAAAAAGTAACGTAGCATGATGTCTTTTGTTACAAGAAGACTAATTTTAATCAACTGGAAGTGAAAATTCTCTGTCCTGTCCACCCTTTATGTCTTTCCTCCACAAGCATGATGTCAAATCTGCCTTTTCTTTTCTTGCCGTAATAAGATGAGTTTTACAGAGACAAGTGTGATATAATCAGATCTAGGCTTCTCGGTGCATTTCTGAACGAGGAGCAGAACTATTACTCATGTTTTGCCCTTGTAAAAAATGTTCCAGATAACAAACAGATGAAATACTTCCTTATGGGTTGGTCCAACATGGCTAGGCATGCTTGGTAAGTCTGCTTGCAATGACTGGTGTCCCCACTTGCACCTTGTAGCAGAGTTTGAGCCTCTTTTCCAGGGTGGGATTAGTGTTCTCCCAGTATTGGCTGGTATATAAGTACCCTGCTCTGTAGGTTCTCAGTCATCCAGGTCACGGTAGTCTCTGGGGCTTGAAAAAGCTTTTTCAAGCCCCAGAGACTGCTGGTAGATCATTTTCATGATTGGAGAAATGCCTCCTGTCAAAAGTTGTCATGGCAAAAGCAAACACCATTCTCCACCTGTCCACCAGATGTCCTCAATGTTTTTCTGCATTTCACACCTACCTGCACACCTGCTGCATATTACTTCTTTTACTCTTATAGTATAAATAGCTATTTGTTTGCTTCTGAGTCTTAGTGATTTTTTTCCACTCATCCCTGCCTCTGGTAAGCTGATTCCCATTAGTCTTCATTCAAACACTGCACCTGCATTTTGGTGCGCTTCCCTGTTGTTTGTAACTGAACTGTTGCACAAGGACACTTTACACAGACATACAGTACTGTGCAAACACCTTGAGTTAACCCTCATTTCTTTATAGTTTGCTTTGTAATTTTTAAGGTGGCCTTGTGCAATAGTTCTCCAGGCTTTCTAAAGGTCTTTCAGGGGTTTTCTTTGGACATTGAATGGTTCAGAAACAGTCTCAGTGAAAGGTTGGCTGTCAAGAAGCCATTCATAAAGAAGAGAAACAGTGAGAACTGGCAGAGGTATGCCACATTACACAGGAAATGGACTGAAGATCAGTGGAAACAGATCTTAACGAGTGAACAATTTGAAATTTTTGCTTCAAATTATTGTCAGTATGTATGGAGGAGGTCAGGAGAGAGGTACAATAGTGAGTGCCTACAGCCCTCTGTAAGACACAGTGGAGGCTTCATTTTTCAGCCTGACAATGATCCCAAACACACTGGTTAGAAAAAACATACAGTGCAACACTATCAGTCATGGATTGGCCTCGGTATTATTGAAGCACTGTGGGATCATCTTGACAGAGAAGGGAATGAAAGCCATCTAACAAACAAAGAAGAGCTTTGAATCTCCTTCAAGAAGCATGGAGAGCTATTCCTGAAGACTACCTAAAGAAATTACAACAAAATTTGCCTAAGAGAGTTCAGAATGTGTGGAAAGATAAAGGTGGTCACACTAAATATTGAGTTTCAAGCTCAATAAACTTGTACAAACTCTGTTTTTGCCCCAAGAATGCTTCCCACAGGTTTTCAATAAACTGCAGCAGCTATTTCCAGTTTTCCAAGAAGAATACGAAGAAATGAGAAGTGCGAAGACTTTCGCACAGTACTGTTTATTAAACACATATCCAACTCTATTCAGTTTGCTGTTGCTTTCCAAAAAATGTTGCCGCATACTTTATAATCCACTCTCATGTGATGTGAACAGTCATTAAAAATGCTTTCTTTTCCTGCCTACATTGATAGGCAGGTACATCTGTTCAAGATGAGCCTGTTTGAGAAGCTGGGGGTAGGTGCTGCACACTGAGTGATGATTGGCAGCCTAACTGGAGAGAAAATGATCATTTTTGAAGCGCATCTGTGTTATTGTGTGAACACGCATTGCTGATTTATCGTCAGTCCCTCCTCTCTGTCCTCTCCGTGCTTTGTTGTCCCCCTTTTGGTCTCCATCCTCCAGGCCTCTTTCATCAGGGTCCCCGGGTCGGAGGGAGCAGCAGCTGCACGAGGCTGTTTAGCATCCTGAGGGTTTGACCTCTGACCCTTATGTTACAGCACTCAATTTAACATGGCAATATGAGTGAAGACACAACAGGGAAGATCAATGAGGGAACATGCCTGGAATTTAGCAGTAGTCTTCATCTTCATGCAGAAAGGAGAACGAGCTTTTATGGCCACATAGCAATTTCATATTTGTTGGGGTGAAGCTTTCTATACTGATAAGTATTCAGTTTTCAACACGAAAAGCATGTGAACCATGAGTCAGGTATTTTGACTCCTTGAAAGTATTTTACTGTTTGATGATATTTTAGAGACTACACGAAATCTTCAATCATGCTTCCCCTGCTGTTTCCCTGCAAGCTAGCATGCGATCAACAGTTGCACATTTAGCATCTAGCATGCTAACTTTGGCTAATTTATACCATAAACGATGTAAAGCTAAGGACTGTCGGAACGCCATTGGTTGTATATAAACCAAGGAGGTAAAGTCAGTGATTAGAATTCATGCTGATGACTTCATGACACCCTGATGAAACCTGAGTGAAAGCGTCATACCTGAATCCCCAAAAACTCATTGGGATTAATACTCCAAATTTCATGCCATTCATTTTGCGTATGAAAGGATTAAGATCAGATTTCCTTAAATTCTGGTGGAGCTGGATAAAAATAAAATTGTATAGCCAAAGTCAATAATCGTCCTGCAAAAAAGGACAACTTTTCACAGCTGTAGTAGTATAACTATATTTTTTTTAAAAAACCACCGGTTTGGTATGTCATGTATATTAATCTGTAATGAAATCATGACCAAACCCTAAACGACTGATTTTCTTTTTGTGGTTTGTGAAAAGTACTCACAGCCACTCATCACAGGTCACATTTGTCTATAAGTTGTAAGCAGCTCAACCAAAGATCAATCTTTGTTGCTGAAATGGTGAAATTACTTTGTTAATGATAAAATGAATCACAAGATAAAAACATATGAGAAAGAAAATGATTGTGGTGTTGAACCATTTTTCTTCTTTTCTGCTTTTCTTATGCTGTTCATGAACCTTTTGGATTTACCTCACAAGCCTACAGGGGCCCACACTGGGAACCACTGTCTCAGGTATGTACTCTAGAGGCTTTAGTTGAAATTAGCAGCATCACAAACCTCATCAGTGGCCAGACTTCATCTCATATGTCTCTGCTTTGCCTTGAAATGTCAACATTTAGGGCTGATACTTAAGAATTGTAGTCAAAAGGAGAACCAAGTACCTTTATGTGGTTTGGATAAACCTGGAGATTTAAAAAGAGATTTAAAATATACCGTATAAATTAGGCCAGACTTTAGGAATTGTGAAAGGAAAAATAATTTTTGCTGAGCCCAAATAGGTGTTCTGGTATTTGGACTTTTTTTTTTCTGTTAATCTGCACTGAGGAGAGCTGTGTGTGTTTATAGCTGTGAGAAATATCAAGTTCACTGGTAGAGTCTAAATGCAACTTGGCCTTTTTTTGATTCCACTCACGCAGCAGGACAACTGGACCATGAGAGAGCATGTAGGTGGTGAGAGATGTTGTGTGTGGGCTAAAATCTCACATGAAATATTAGAAATGTAATGCAAAACAGAGAAAATCTGTCACAACTGAGATGGAGAAGACACACAGGCGGTAATTGATGAGAGCAGAGTGCAAGTTTATTTACAGTGAGAATGTGTGAAGGGAAGCAGGTCCGGGGATTTTGTGGGAAACAGCTGGTGGCGAGCGGCGAGCAGAGAGGCCAAGGGGGGGAGGAGAGGCCAGGCAGGTGAGTGAGCAGGCAGGTGGAAAGGTCCCGAGGGTCAGCGGTGGCACGGCGTGGAACGGCGTGGCGAGCGGAGAGCAGGATTTTCAGGGAGCGAAGGCAGGAGCCGACACGGAGATTTGGAAGTAGTCAATGATCCAGCGACGAGTGAATGTCCGCTGGCAGCTTAAGTAGTTCCACCTGATGCCTTGATCCATCACAGGTGTGGTGGAGCCACGCCCACGTATCTGCCCAGAGGTGGAGACGCCTGAAACCCCTCTCCATCTCTGCTGGACAGCCAACAACTCACACACACAAAAACACAGGCCGGCCCTCCCTGGGTTATGACAGTACCCCCCCCTCAACGGGAGCCTCCAGGCGACCGAAACTTCTCTGGATACCGTCTCCGGAAGTCCCGCACCATGCCTTTATCCAAGACGTTAGCCTGGGACACCCAGGACCGTTCCTCAGGACCGTAGCCCTCCCAGTCCACCAAAAACTGGTAACCGCGCCCACGGCGACGTGCGTCCATAAGGCGACGGATAGTGTAGACCTGCTGGCCGTCAATAATCCGAGCGGGGGGAGGAGAACCAGACGGGGGGCACAAAGGACTGGAGGAGACAGGTTTGAGTTGCGAAACATGAAAGACGTTGTGGATGCGCATGTTACGAGGCAACTTTAGACGGACAGACACAGGATTGACAATAGACTCAATCTCGAACGGCCCAAGGAAGGTTGGAGCGAGCTTCCGAGACTCCACACGCACTGGAACATTCTTAGTGGACAGCCATACCTGCTGACCCGGCTGGTAGTCTGGTGCAGGGGTCCGGTGGCGATCAGCAATCCGCTTGTTCCGCTCTTTGGTCCGGAGAAGAGCAGCGTGGGTGGCCTTCCATACCCGACGACAGCGACGAAGGTGATGTTGGACTGAGGGAATGGTGAGGTCCTCTTCGATGGCAGGAAGGAGAGGTGGTTGAAAACCCTGAGCAGCTTCAAACGGGGACATGCCCGTGCCGGTGGAAGAGAGAGAGTTGTGCGCGTACTCAATCCAAGGTAGATGAGAGCTCCAGGTGGCCTGATTGGAAGATGCCACGCACCGCAAAGCTGCCTCTAACTCCTGGTTGGCACGTTCGGTCTGGCCGTTGGTCTGTGGATGGTAACCAGAGGAGAGGCTCACCTTAGCTCCGAGGGATTCGCAGAACGCCTTCCACACCCGGGATGTGAATTGGGGCCCCCGATCGGACACTATATCTTCAGGAATTCCATGTAGTCGGAAGACATGGTTGGTCAGGAGTTGTGCTGTTTCCAGGGCGGAAGGAAGCTTGGGCAAGGCGATGAAGTGAGCTGCCTTGGAAAAACGGTCTATGATGGTCAGGACAACGGTATTCCCTTCTGAAGGAGGGAGGCCAGTGATAAAGTCCAGCGCTATGTGGGACCATGGTCGCTTGGGAGTAGGCAGCGGCCTAAGGAGACCAGAGGGAGAAGACAACAATGGTTTATTCTGTGCACAGATACTGCATGCTGCCACGTACTCACGGGTCTCCTTGATCAGCGTGGGCCACCAAAAATAGCGCTGGAGAAAGGAGACCATGCGATTAGCTCCGGGATGACAGGTGAATCTAGCTGTATGTGCCCACTGCAGAACCCGGGCCCGAACCTGGGAGGGCACATAGAGGCGATTGGGGGGTCCGGTGCCAGGGTCTGGTTCGGCCTGGAGAGCCGCTCGAACGGCGGACTCGATCTCCCAGGTGAGGGTGCCGACAACGCAGGAGGGAGGCACGATAAACTCCGGCTGGACAGAGTGGTCCGAGGAGCAGAATTGTCGAGATAAGGCGTCGGGCTTCACATTCCGTGACCCAGGCCTGTAGGAGATGGTGAAGTTGAAGCGAGTGAAAAACAAGGCCCACCTGGCTTGTCGCGCATTAAGGCGCTTAGCGGACCGGAGATATGCCAGATTCTTGTGGTCCGTCCACACCAGGAATGGATGGGTCGCGCCCTCCAGCCAGTGCCGCCATTCCTCCAAAGCCAACTTGATGGCCAACAGTTCCCGATCCCCCACATCGTAGTTCTGCTCAGCTGGCGAGAGGCGACGGGAAAAAAAAGCACAGGGTCGAAGGCCACCTGTGGCCTGTTGAGAAAGGACTGCCCCCACTCCCACGTCGGAAGCATCCACCTCCACCACGAAGGCCCTGGACAGGTCAGGCTGGATGAGAACCGGAGCAGAGGCGAACCGATTCTTCAGAAAAGAGAAAGCACCAGCCGCAGCCGAGGTCCACCTGAAAGGCAACTTGGGAGAGGTGAGAGAAGTAAGAGCATGGGTGATGGTGCTAAAGTCCTTAATGAAGCGGCGATAGAAATTAGCGAATCCGAGAAAACGCTGTAGCTGTTTCCGATCCGATGGCTCGGGCCAATCCAGAACCGCCTGTACCTTAACCGGGTCAGCTTCCAGTCGCCCCTTTCCAATGATGTAACCCAAAAAGGAGACAGACTCAACGTGAAATTCGCACTTCTCTCCTTTCACAAACAACCGGTTCTCCAACAGCCGCTGCAACACCAGCCGAACGTGCTTCCTGTGCTCCTGCAACGAGGGAGAGAAAATCAGGATGTCATCCAAGTAAACGAACACAAAGTGGTTAATGAAGTCCCTAAGGACGTCGTTAACGAGGGCCTGGAACACTGCCGGGGCATTGGTCAACCCGAAGGGCATCACGAGGTACTCGAAGTGACCGAGATGGGTGTTGAAAGCTGTTTTCCATTCATCTCCTTCTTGTATGCGAACGAGATGATAGGCGTTCCGGAGGTCCAGTTTAGTGAAGACGGTCGCCCCCTGTAGGAGCTCAAAAGCGGAGTCGAAGTGGCAGTGGATACTTATTACGAACAGTGATAGCATTGAGGCCCCGGTAGTCAATACAGGGGCGGAGAGACTTGTCTTTCTTTGACACGAAGAAGAATCCAGCGGCCATGGGAGAAGTGGACGGCCGAATGAGGCCAGCTGCCTGGGCTTCGGTAATATACCGGTCCATGGCGTCCCGTTCATGCTGAGAAAGGCTGTAGAGTCTGCTGGATGGATAGGGAGCCCCAGGCACGAGATTGATGGCGCAATCGTAGGGTCTGTGAGGAGGCAAAGAGACGGCCCGGTCCTTACTGAACACCTCAGCCAGATCGTGATAGGCTGAGGGCACCCCAGACAGATCGGATTTTGTCTCCCCCCTGGGCGTGGACGAGCGGTTAACAGAGGGCGTGGCGGACCGGAGACAATGCTGGTGGCACCGCTCGCTCCACCCTGCGATGCTTCGAGTTGTCCAATTGATATGGGGGTTATGCAACTGTAACCACGGAAAGCCAAGGACGATGGGAGTCTGTTGTGAATCAAAAAGAAAAAATGACAACTGTTCTGAATGGTTACCCGACAGGGTGAGGGAGAGTGGCTGGGTCTTGTGAGTGATAACAGAGAGAGCAGCGCCGTCCAGTGCCGAGACCCGGAGCGGAGTGGGCAAGGCTATGGATGGAACATCCCACTGCTGGGCGAGGGCGGAATCCATAAGATTTTGCTCAGCCCCAGAATCTATTAATGCCAACGCCGTGTGGGAACCGGAGGGAAGCACAAGCTTTGCCTGGAGCGTGAATCTCGGCAGGGAGGAACAAGAGTTAAGTTGGCCCGCCAGTACCCCCACCTTTACTGACGGACACGACCTTTTGGGCGAACAGGACAGGAAGCGATGAAGTGACCCATCTTGCCACAATACATGCATTCCCCTGCCTCCCATCTCCGTCGTCGTTCCAAAGCAGACAATCTGGCCCGTCCAAGCTGCATGGGTTGCTCCTCCGCGCCACCAGGAGTCGCCGTGCGCCTGGCGTCATCCTCCGGGGATCCTCTCCGGTCACCGGAAGCAGCGCGGTGAAAGGCATGCTGGGAGTCGTAGTTGCCCGGGGTCCGCCGAGCTCTCAGGCGATCGTCTAGCCGAATACACAGTGAAATTACCGCCTCCAGAGAAAGAGGTAAATCGCGGGTTGCAAGTTCATATTTGAGGTCGTCACTAATGCTATTCAAAAATACTCCTCTGAGCGCTCTCTCCTCCCAGCCGGCTTCCTCGGCGAGAATGCGGAAGTCCACGGAAAAATCCGCCATACGCTGTCTGCCCTGCCGCAGATTGACCAATCTCTGAGCCGCAGCCTCGGGGCAGGATCCCTTGTCAAAAACTTCCTTAAAGCGAGACAGAAAAGTGGGGAAAGACAGGTCGGGGTTACCTCGTAAAACAGCGTGCCCCCACTCCAACGCCCGTCCCCGGAACAGGTTGACCATAAATCCAATTTTTGCGCAGTCTGAAGCGTAGGCGAGTCTTTGCTGTCTGAAAACTAGTGAACACTGAGTTAGAAATCCTCCACACTTCCCTAGCTCACCATGGAATACCTCAGGAGTGGGCAGGGCTTTCTCCGGTGTTCCGGTGGCTTCGGATGCGGAGGCTGACACTACCGACGGTGCCGGCGGCGGGGCAGATGAATCGGGCTGGTGAGGCATGGCAGATAACACAGTGGGTTCCAACATACCCCGTAAGTCAGCCAGGTGTTGAGTGGTAGCACTGAGTTGGCTTGTGATCAGGCGAAGCATGTGGTCATGGCGCTGGAGGGTCTCTTCCTGGTTGGCCAAAGTCCTGCTGATGGGATCAGCCTCCGCGGTGTCCGATTGTGGCTGGATCATTCTGTCACAACTGAGATGGAGAAGACACACAGGCGGTAATTGATGAGAGCAGAGTGCAAGTTTATTTACAGTGAGAATGTGTGAAGGGAAGCAGGTCCGGGGATTTTGTGGGAAACAGCTGGTGGCGAGCGGCGAGCAGAGAGGCCAAGGGGGGGAGGAGAGGCCAGGCAGGTGAGTGAGCAGGCAGGTGGAAAGGTCCCGAGGGTCAGCGGTGGCACGGCGTGGAACGGCGTGGCGAGCGGAGAGCAGGATTTTCAGGGAGCGAAGGCAGGAGCCGACACGGAGATTTGGAAGTAGTCAATGATCCAGCGACGAGTGAATGTCCGCTGGCAGCTTAAGTAGTTCCACCTGATGCCTTGATCCATCACAGGTGTGGTGGAGCCACGCCCACGTATCTGCCCAGAGGTGGAGACGCCTGAAACCCCTCTCCATCTCTGCTGGACAGCCAACAACTCACACACACAAAAACACAGGCCGGCCCTCCCTGGGTTATGACAAAATCCAGATTTTAGTGAGCATGCACATGTATGATTGGCATGTTTTTGTTGCCAGTGTGCAGGTGCATTTATTCGTGTGTGTGTGTGTGTGTGTGTGTGTGTGTGTGTGTGTGTGTGTGTGTGTGTGTGTGTGTGTGTGTGTGTGTGTGTGTGTGTGTGTGTGTGTGTGTGTGTGTGTGTGTGTGTCTGTGCGTGGTTACCAGGTGTGGATCCTGCAGAGACACAACAAATGCACAGATGGTCAGAGTCTCCAGAGTCTTTCATATGCACATGTGTAAACAGCATCATGCAGCAGGCATGCATACTGCCTGTCATAGTTTTATTATTTTTCATACTTTTTACTTTTTTTCATGTTGGTTGAAAGAGTTTAAGATGGCAAAACAAGTTTATCTAAAAACAATAATCACATGTCCACACAGATGGTTTTCAAAACCTCTTTTGTTTCTTGTTTTTTATGTGAATACATTTCTGAAACCTCTTATTGAATCTGAATCCTTTCATAAATTTTTGTTTGACAGATCTGACAGTTTTGACTTCATCATTTCTCACTTTTCTGCAGTTGCCAGCCGCATGTAGACAGATTTTTACAGTAAGGAAAAATGCTGTTTTCTCCTCACTGGTTGGCTCTGCTGTAGCAACAGAAACCTTAGAAGATAAAGTAAGACCAACACAGTTAAGATAATATAGCTACTTTGCCATTCGGTGAATATCAATGAAACATATTTCCATGAGGCCGGTGTTTTCCACAGATACTTCTACAATACACTGAACCTGACAGGCCACAGAATAAACCAGATTCAGACTGAGCACACACGATTATCAAGGTATTAAAAATGCTTTATTTTAACTTGCAGTTAAATATTTGAAGAAATGCATTCCCTTTCATGCCAAGGTTATGGTCACAGTGGTCATTGCTTACACAAATTCATGTCATCACTACGCCATGAGCATTTATACTCACACCTCGGCTCTTCGCTCTGCTGTCTTCTAACCAAAGCTGTTGCTGCCCAGAAAAAAAAAAAAAAAGGAAGGAAAAAACTTCACAGGTGGAAACGAAGAAGTTAAGACCGGAAACAAAGCGATCACAGAGGCTTTTCAAAGTTTTCTGCGGAACATCTTTCCCTCTTGCAGCAGTCTCCCTCTGCGCCATCTGGGAATCTCTGTCCTCCTGCCCTGATTGATCATGGATGCCTGTAGAGACACTAACCCCAGGTTATAAAAATCAGGAAGCACACAACCAGCCAAAACAAAACACCAAAGCACGCCACACGTCCAAAGTTGTAACGTCATTTTTGGCACACCCCACCGAGCACAAGGATAACAATAGCAAACACAGATTGCCTGTTAATGAGTACCTATATGTTCCTGACAACCCTGCTTTACTACAGCACTGCAGGACTTTATACATGTAATCCTTTTTCTTCACTTCTTTATCTGCAGTTTCAGACAAAGAGACCAAACACACTAAATGAAAAGATTTGAAAAGGGATACATTGACAATGGCACTTAATAAATCTGTTCCAGATCCAAAATAGAATTTTCAAAGCTATATTAGTGCATAAATGCAGGTTTTATAACCACCTATGTGCAGGATGATTTGCTGTATACCTGTCTTAAAATAGCTATACTGTGTACAAATCAATGCATGTACTGCACTGAGGGGCTGCAGTTAATCATGTTGTAGTATTTCTTGTCATCTGTAGTGTTTACTCCATATAAAAATATTGCTCCATGCAGAGAGGATGTAACCTTTTCCTTGCCTTTCCATATAATCCACAAGCTTTATTGCCATGAACATATCCATGTGTAAACATCAAGAAAAAAAAATCTGCAAAAGCCAGCACAGATTATTGGTGCTAACTAAGGGGAGAAGAATCAGCTGAAGAAAACATAATATTCAAAGTGGCAACTGTGACACAGTGAAGGTAGATAAGTGATACAGAAAGTGTTGAGATTTAGGTTAGAATGAAGTGTCTGTCTACCACCTTTCAAATAGCCACTGCTCCAGCAGGAACCTGAACAATGGTTTTTGAAAATGGAGGAATCGGTTTGCTGTGAAAGTCAAGTCACACCTGACTTCATCAGACTTGACTTCATCATATACAACTCTAGTTTTTTCCAGTTCATCATACAGCAGACGTGTTACTCTGGACTATGAGAAATGATTCGCGCTCACTGCTGTGGTCTAAAGTCTTTAATTAACATGTCTGTGTGACAGTGGAGTGTGTGTGCGTGTGTGTGTGCGTGCGTGCGTGCATGTGTGCTTGTGTGTGTCTGTATATGTGTGTGTCTGTGTGCTGGCAAAGGAGTGTGAAATTCGCTAATTAACATGACCACCCTTTGATCCGGGGAGAACACACATATGACATCTGAGTTGGGGTGAGCTGGAGGGATGGGAGGATTCCTGGAAATGTCGTGTGTGTGTGTGTGTGTGTGTGTGTGTGTGTGTGTGTGTGTGTGTGTGTGTGTGTGTGTGTGTGTGTGTGTGTGTGTGTGTGTGTGTGTGTGTGTGTGGCTTATTGCTACATGAGTTCAAGGTTAATTCTCACTCTCATAAGCTGTTATGTAAACCTAAAGGTTACCCAAAGCGGAGCACACAAAGGGATGAAAGGTACTCATTTGTGCACAAACACTGAATTTGATTCACCTGCTTAACACCCTTACTGATGATTATAATAATTGCCAGTTGCTGCCTTTTATTTTTTTATCCTAAACTGATAGTTCACTTTGCAGTTGTTTCTAATGGTACAATCATTTTCCAATAAGAACATCTAAGTCTGAACAGTGATTGTAAACAGTTTTGGTGTTGCATCAATTAAATATGTCACATTCCCTTTCTAATAAAAGAAAATCTAGCAGTGAAGCAACACTGAGTAACAGGAAACAATGATTCAGCTGCTTTGTAATTGCTCAGCTGTACCAGATGGAGGGAGTTAAACAGAAGACAGATGGACAATGAACTGCTTCATCACACCAGTATGTAAGAACCATATTCACTACTGTAATGTGTTTCTTTTACAAAAGAGGTTTTAGAGTTTAACATCTAAAAGAAACACTATTAAATCTAGATTAGTGTCATATCATCTCATTAGAGTGCATTAATCCACCATGGTCAGCCTCACAGCCAATGGAGATTTCCAGTTTATTTCAATCTGGTGTATTTCCCATTAATTGGGCTATTGTATAGCAGAGACTTAGGGAAACAGAAAAAAATGTATATGTGAGTGTAACAAGCTCCTAACAGCTTCCTAGAACTTGTGCACTCTGAGGCTGCATCATTTAATATCACAAGGTTGAAAATTCCCACCACATAATGCAAGAATTCAGTCCCAGGATTCAGAAGGATATCTGGATCTAGATTAGTTTGTGGTATTAACTTGGAAACATTAAAAAAAAAAAAAATCCCCCAGTTTTTCATTTTTATTTATTTATTTATTTACTTTGTGTTTGTAAAGATATCAAATGTCAGATTTTGCAAAGGTAAAGAATCCTTCCAAAAAAATTCCTGGATCCAGACCTGGATACGGAATGACTCTAAAATTGAATCACTTCTACGTGAAACTAAGCTCCACCTCAGGCACATTTATCATGCAGCAACTTTTTGAGTAATCCTGCTAGCAATCAGACAAAACAAACAAACCAAATCAATCACACAGCCGTCCCGGTGAAGGTAAAAATGTGAGTTTTGCATAAATCATTTTTAATGAAAAGTAAAGCCTGAGGTTAGCTGTGCAGAAGGGCCAACAATCGGCATTCAAGGATACTGTCAGTTAGTCAGTGAATCACCCTGCAGATTCATGGACACGTGCAGCTGTGTTTGTGCTGAGGTTTTAGCAAAGGAAATGAAACATACTGCTGTTTCTTGAGTGGGAGCACTCAGCACAGGTATAAATAAATTGGAATTATCTGTTAAAGGCTCAGTTTGTAGAAAAAAGGGAAAGGGTTGCTGTGGTTTAAAGCAGCCCTAAGATACAGATGTTAATTTCATCATGATGTATTTCTGTTTGGCTTTTAATACTGACTCAAACAGTACTTAAATCAGCATAGAGTCCAACAGCCAGCGTGCATGTTGATCTGATGTGATACGTGATCTTGGTTTGGTGTGGGGACCAGGTCTCCAGCCCTCTGTGTCATCTGATGCCACTGCCCCGTAAAGGGGATGCCGTAATTAGCGTGCGAGAAATGAATGTCAGCTCAGCTCCTGGCCAAAGTCAGCAGCATTAACCATTGTTACTGTTTCATTCACTGACTGCTGGAAGCAAGTCTCACAACTCAGCTTGGGTCAAATGCACACCGTTATTTTGATCCCGCTATCTAAATAAATGGAGTGAGAGGCATAATTTTACTTCCAGCGGTCACTGAGACATAAAAACCACATGCAGCATCAGCAGTCAAACCCCGTGAAAACTGCTCAAAAGTTTGGCTTTGCCTGTTCTTTGAGTGTGATGACTCCTCCTGATATTATTGTCTCTTGCAAATCTGCTAAACATTAAGCTCTCAAAGCAAAACGATGATTGAACACTATACAGAAGAGTAGGCCCACATAGTTTTACGATCTTTATTCCTTCTAATTTATCCACGTTCGAGTGCTTTTAAACTGCACCAAAGTCAATGAAATTGTCAGTGAGTGAATGAATAACTGTTGTTGCATATAGATAAATGTGGCCTCTGTCAGTGTTTAAACTGTAAACTGGAGCTTTAATGTAATTTTAGATGTTGTTTGCATGCTAGCTGTTCTGTGTTAAAGTGTAATCTACAGAATGGTTACGTTTTTTTTATTAGCATTGTCTTTATATGATATTCGTTTGCAGCTTATCTTAATTTCACACCTTTTTTTCTGAGTCATTTCATTTCTCTGGTTTTTATTTTTCACTTTAACAGACTCTTGGGCCTCTTCATATATTTGAGTCCCTCTTTCCTCTTCTATCTTTTCACCTTTCCTCAACCATTCTTTTTTGACCTATCCTTTCCCTCACAATCCACATCTCAGTCTGTCCATCCTCATCACGTCTCTCTGTCTCTGCCACATCAGGTCAGCTCTGCAGTCTCTCAGTGTCTCTATCTGCTTTTTTTTCACCTGCGATTCTGTCACATTGAGTTCTCTGCTCTTTCTGTCTCTCTTTTTCTGTTTATCGCTCCTCTTTCTTCCTTCTTCCCCCTCCTCCCTTTTTTCCCCCGTTCCACCTTCCCTCCCCCTCTTCCTCCTCCCTCCTCATATCTCTTTCTCTCTCTCGCTCGCTCACTCTGTTCCCCTCTATCACCTCCTGGGTAATGACAGGGGGGACAGGTGGAGACCAGACCATCTCTACCACCAGTCTGTGTGTGATTGTGTGTATGTATGTGTGTCATTTACACACACATACACACACAGATGGTGGACAGGGGTCCCTGCCGGCCAGCCTGTCTGTCTGGTGATGGGGTGTTGTTGTTGTTGAGTGCACTCAGCCACACATGATTAGCTAGACAAACACACACACACACACAGACACACATGCATATGTAGTCCTTTCTACGTGGCACATATGGGGCTCAGCACCAAAACAAGTCACCTGCTATTCCAGTCACACACACACACACACACACACACACACACACACACACACACACACACACACACACACACACACACACACACACAGGGCTGAACAAGAATCAGACGGCTGTGTGACTGTCAATACTGATTAAGTATCATTTTGTTTGTGTGTCTTTGCTTTATGTAACATTATCAATATGCAATTAAAAGCATACTGATCATACAAATTACAACATTATTTTCTTACATATTACCCTCAGTATCAGGAAACACTGTAGCCTTATTCTAATTTATACAATGGACTAATTAACACTTTAGTTTGTGGAACTGTGGAAGTGTGAATAAAGATGGAACTTAATGAGATGGACAAAGTCAGTGACATTAAATGCACTTAGGTAACCAGGTTACAGTCATTTTTTTCTCAACAGAGCTGAATATGTCAGTGCCATGGGAATAAAAATGAGACTAGAGAAACGTGATATGCCAAAATATATTTCTCCTCCACAACATAGTTTTTTTATGGATATACAGTTAAAATACGTGAATGACAACAAATAGAATGCAGTCAGTTAAATGAAGATTAGTTTGAACTTTATGCTATCAAAATGCTTCAAAAATCTTTATATTAAACATAATAAACATTTAAAAATTAAAAAGTGACTCTTTAGAGGGCATTTCTATGAGTGGTTTTGTGCAAAGGAAACTGAACCTCATATATAATAATATTCACAGTTGGGAATGCAAACTTTATTTCAACTCAATTTCTAATTCTTAAAAAATGCACTCAGCTTGAACGTCTGTTATAAGAAGAGAAAAAACAAGATTGCAAAAAAAAAAAAAAAAAAAGCTCTATTTGCTATCGCTTACATTGCAGATTTGTGGCTTTGCCTCCACACGCAGACAGAAAAATGAGCATAATCAGGGGTTTAAGTGGGGTGTGGCTGGCGGGGTAAAACCCTAAGATCAGTCGTAGTTTTCCAGCATAGGGGGGAAAGAATTGCTTAGGAATATTCTAAGTACCAGTAATTTCTATTGTGAACTCCAGTCAATTTTCTTTGTGTACATCCTATGATCAGCTGACTTGTGCTGCTGCTGCTTCTCTGAGGTTTGCTGCTCTTTGTGTATTTACACATGAGCTATCGTGGCTGATTTCCAACCCCCTAGACAGTATAGAGCTGGTATAAACGTGGAATTCATTAAGTAAATCTAATCAGCATCATCCCCTTATATTCAAAATCATGTCTGCTACCCTTCATGTATCCTAAGACTGACCGTGAACACCACAGCTGCTCTGCACCAGTCCAACAGAATGCATCACTGTGAACAGTACTGCAGACTGACCTGTTCAGCCTGCAGTAAACCGCCCAGTAATTTCATGCAACCTTTGAATAACAGTTAATGCATTTCATTTTGTTTTGCAAGATATTTCACAATATGAAAAAAACATAACTTCACATGATGTACAGATCCAATATCTGTTTAAAAAAAATTCTAATTTAAAGCTTACATTACATGTAAGTTCAAAACCAAAGTTCAAAGTTCAAATCATGTCAAACTGGATTTTTTTACATGACAGTGAGTTCACGGTACTCAAAAGACCTCCACAGTCACCAGACTTCAGTCCTGTAGATGGTTTTAAACTTTTCAGATGATTTGCATTCTGTTTTAACTGCATAAGCTTCACTACTTCTTTGGAAACAGGGTTGTGTTTAACATGAATTTCATCCAAAATTCACTTAGATCTCACCCGAGCAGCGAAATAGATACAACAGCCTCTAATAATCTAAATAAGTTTATTTCCTGTGATGAACACTCTTGGAAGTGATCCACATCTACTACAACAGAAACACATATCATTATAAACCCCTATTTAGCATTAGTTTTCATCCTAAATTTACCAACCTTTGATCATACAAATATTACTCCATATTGGTTTGGGCATGCTGCTTTAATAGGCTCCACTCCTCTGGTTTCAGGCTTTCCACCAGATTTGGTTGTAGAGATTTGCTCCCATTGGCTAAAATGAAATTACTGAGCTCCTACACTGATGTTGGGCAATAATTCTTGGCTCAAAGTTCCAGTTCATCCCAATGGCGCTGGATGGTTTTTGAGGTCAGGCATGTGCAAGTTTGGTTGTCTAACACCAGACTGGGAAAGCTGGGGGGTTTTTTTGGACTGGATTTTGTGCACTCGCTGAATGTTGAAAAATCAAAGGCACAAATAGTTTCTCAAGTTGCTGTTTTGTTACTATGGCAACCAGCCACAACCAGCTGGTAACATACCACAGAAATTAAAGAGCAGTGTGTGAGGAAATTCTGGATAGTGTGTTTTTAAATGAGTATTTTATGTACTTTTAAATGCTTAAATAAGGGAAATGAAAAAGAGGTCATCAGCTTGTCACTTTCGTACAACAGCAGAAGAAAAGTGGGCTGGCAGGAGCTGATGGAAAAAAAAATGAAGGAATATATCAATTCATGCCTTTCTGATGATTGCTCCATTGCATTTTTCCAGCTCACTAACAATGACACTGAGCAGGTGCAGCGCAGGTGCCCGACACCCAACAACATGTGTCACCTTGACATCAAGCTGTTGTCACGTGTCAGACTGTGTATCTCCCAGTTGTGCCTTAAAGGTTGGAGAGGTAAAAGTGCCTTTGAGCAATGCAATGAATTCCCAAAGTGGGTGTGAACAGGGAAGCTTGAACTCCTGAGGTAACAAGTGAAGTGTTTTTCTCAGTGCTTTTATTCAAATTTGCTTTGTGAGCATCATCAAACATCCCTCTCCCTGCCAGTACTCTACCAGCAAGAATATTCCCATGGGAACACTGGGAATAGTCATTAACATGACCTCCCTTTGATCTGGGAGAGCAAATATATCTGATTTGGGGAGAGCAGGAGAGATAGGAGGATTCCTGGAAATTGTGTGTGTGTGTGTGTATGTGTGTGTGTGTGTGTGGTTGGGGGGGGGGGGTTCTCCATTTATTTATTTAACTGATCATTAGATGTTTCTATTGGCTTATTTATGCATCATATATTTTGTGTAACTCTGTGGGTTTATCTTATCTGCACTCCCATCATATACTCGCATCTTTGCACCACTGACTTTCAGTCCTTGTGTTTGGTCATACATGCCTATTATTAAAATGGATGAGTGACCTTCACAGGGTCGTGTCGCGCACAGTAAAGCCCCTCTGTGCTGTTACTGTGCACAGTTTTCAGCCTTCCACTCCCTCTTTCAGATTGGCAAGAATGCTGCTTTTTCTCACAATGGAGCTTTGAGCACGACAACAATTTTATCTGTTTTACACAAGTCTTACAAAGACACTGAGGTTCAGCAAAGGGCCAGCAGAGCTATAAATAGGCTCTGCTGGTTTATTTGATGTGAAGATATCATATTTACACCAGGATGCCTTAAAGAAATAAACAGGACAGACCAGATGCTTCAAGATTATGAAAAAAAAGCAGGTAGTGTATTTATGATTGAGGATATTAATGGCTGACTGATGAACTGTGATATAAACTCCATAACAAGGTAAAAAATATTGTTTTGCAAGCTGCAGGAAATAGCCTGATGTGTTAATTAGTGAGCTTTGGATGTACCAGTATGCTGATTTTGTTACCTTTGATAGAGACAGTTTAGCTGCTTCTTCCTGATTTCAGTCTTCATGCATATGATTTGCTGGCTTTAGCATCAATATTTGAAACTAGTATTGATGTTAGTATCTAACTATAAGATGATAAGTGTATAAGAGAGAATAAGACTATTTAAAATTTGCACAATTTATGGGTAAAGTTATCAACAAGAGCAAGCAGTAACTTTTTTAGGTAGTTTTAGAATTTGGGTCTTGGGTCTCTTTGCTCAAGATGTACAGTAATGCACAAAAGTCTTGATCCAACCTCACATTTCTTCATATTTTGTAGGGAAATAGGAAAATTTGAAATACTGTAGCTGCAGTGATGTATTGAAAAATGTGAAAACATAAATGCAAATACAGTAAATAAGGTAAAAACAGAGTTTGTGCAATTCTAATGAGCCTGAAAGTTAATATTTGGTACGACCACCTTTATTCTTCAGCACAGCCTGAACTCTCTGAGGGAGCTTTCCATGTAATTTCTTTAAGCAGTCTTCAGGAATAGTTCTCCAGGCTTCTTGAAGGGCATTCAAAGCTCTTCTTTGGTTGTTAAATGTCTTTCATTCTGTTTTCTGTCAAGATGATCCCACACTGCTTCCATAATGTTGAATTCCATCAATTTTGAGAAGATCCACTGGCTGAAATGCAGTCCCAAACATGACAGAGCCTCCACCGTGTTTTACAGATGGCTGCAGACCCTCACTGTTGTACCTCTCTCCCGATTTAAGCCAAAAATTCCAAATTTGGATTCATCACTCCGTCAGACCTGTTGCCATTGATTTTTAATCCAGTTCTTGTGTGATGTGGCATACCGTCTTTTCTCTCTGTTTCTCTTCCTTAAGAATGGCTTCTTGGCAGCCGCCCTTCCACTGCGACATTTCTGATGAGGCTTCAGTGAACAGTAGATGGATCAACTGAAGGGTCAGTTGCTTCTCTCAGGTCCTGTGTCAGGTCTTTGATGGATTTTTTTCCTGTTTCTTAAGGATATGTCTTTCAGATACTGTTCATCTGCTGTAGATCATTTTTTTAGCTGTCACTTCTTTTATCCTCCACTTGCCTAGTTTCCTCAAATTTTTAAGGATACACTGCTCACCATGCTAAAATATATATAGTTGTCAGCTAACAGTTCTTTGGGAAATAAATTGTTAGTGCAAAAATATTATTTTAAACTGTCTTATCTTTGGCCCTTTTTCATAGATTCAACCAAAGAAATGGGAACGAATGACATGTTTTTGCGACAGGCTGCTGGTAACAAAGTGCCTGAAAATACACTTTAAACTTAATTCTAGACACAGCACTGGTTCATCTCTTGAGCTAGGTGTCCTGTGTGCTTGAATGATTCATTGATCAGTGTTAAGTGGTTTTTAAAACCTGTTTTCAATGCAAATTATATTATGTACTGACCTGTAAATAAAATCGAAACTGACACTGCCTTTTTTACATCATGGGAACAGTACTCCCTGTCTGACCTCACACTCACCAGTTCAAATAGAAAGTTATGTTGTTAATAAACTTACACTCACTGTAATATTCTTTGCTGAAGCCAACATGCATGTTTTAAACTATTGTGCACTGATGATAGAGCCATCTGCCAGACAGTAATTAATCTTAACAAAATGATTTTTTATGGTTGTTGATTAACAAATAAAATATGCTTCTTGAAATTTTGCCTGCGTACAAATTCCTCGTCATCTATTTCTGCTGTTCTCAAGCTGCAGCTGCCACTGAGTTATGAATTTATTTTATATTATAATAGAACATTTTGTTAACTCAGATTCATTTGCAGCTGCGTTGAAGCCATGTTGGGCCACCTGTCCCTTCACCTCTTACGCTCGTCTCAGCTCCCCTCCATTCGACCCTGGGACCTGAGCTGACAGAGCAGCAGCATCCTGCAGAGACACAGAAGACGGAGAGGCCGACACTGAGGAAGAGACAGAGGGGAGATAAACAGAGAGAGAGTGTAATCTATCTGCAGACGGACAGGGTGCTGCTGCAGTAACATCCTTAATCTGACTGGCAAGGCCTGATGTTGATCTGACAGCTCCTGCTGATGTACTGTGGAGGGAAGAGATAGGAGCTGCACACATGAAGGCATCCACACACACATGCATTACAGGGTTTTTTGTTGCTACTCTAATCTTTTATACTATATTAAAATCTATATTATACTGAAATATGTGGTTAACGGCTATATATCCTGTTTTTATTATTATCACTGCTATACAATACTATTACCAAATTTATGAGCTAATAAAACTTAGTATAGTAAGCACAGTGAGTAAATAAATTTGTGTTCAGTATTTTGACTTAGTGGTTGAATGTTGTAAACAATCTCATCAAAACTAAATAAAAATGTGAAGTTTTTTCTTTTCTCTCAAAGATTTGACTTGGTTTTCTCCGATGTATGGGTACGCATGGCTACTCCTTCAAGTAGAACAACGATGCTGTGCCAGGTGTGGTGATTTTAGGGATATGTTAATTAATGACATCAGCTACTAATTAAACAGTGAGAACAGTTTCAGGAAATAGCTTGCATCTGTGTACTGAAGCTAATGAGGTTTGAAAGTACAGACTTCACTGTTCTGAAAGTCCCAGGTTAACACGTGTGTAATGAGACACAATCGGTTTTAAAATTAGAGGTGTCGAAGCAGCACACCAAAGGGTTCAATGCCGCCTACTGAATGGCTTTGCAAACGAGCAAAAACTGCAGAGAAGTCAGTGATTACTCCAAAATTTCAATACTTCTTTATCCTTTTATGGTAATGCAAACAGGCGTGAGAATGTAAATGTAAAGTTTTCAAAGAGCTAGATTGTTTGTTTGTTTGTTTGTTTTTAACATTAAAAACATAAAACACAATTACTGTTCAGTACAAAAAAGTCCACAATATGAAAGCGTTGTACTTTTCCACTTCTTGCTACAAATTCTGATACACATGAAAGGAATCAGTGAAGATGGACAAACTGAGATTTATATTTTTAAATTGCACTTGTTTTCCTAAACGATACTTACTGTAAATCCCTGTTTTTATTTGGTTATTTCGGTGTCTTTTACATAAAAAAAAAAAAAACTTTAAAAATCAACTAAAACTGTCAAGAGAAAGCAAAGAAACAAAACATTCATAGTTTGCATTGCTGATATCAACAAAAGCTGAAGTAGGGCCGGGGTGTTCTTTATTGTAATACTACTGATTACCACAAGATGGAACAGTGAGACCGGCATTTTAGCTAACTAAGCAAACACGGGCGTTCCAGCTTTGCTAATGTTGTGTACCTTCTTAAATAGCTTAGTTAAAATCACCTTACTGTGGTACACACAAATGAGCTTACAGCTGAAATAATATAATTATTAATATGTATGCTTTTATTTCATGAAAGCTCATTCTTTTACTCTCCATTAAAATAGGCTAGAAAAGAGAAAAAGGACAGAAATGTGATCTCTGCACAAAACGTACTGGTAACACAAAACAAAAGGACAAACTTTCTGAGTTTAAATATTATGGAGTGCATGTGGAAACTGTGGAAGCTATTTTATATCATTTAGAGAAGAAATAAAGAAAAGAAAGTGTTTTTGAGCTCATAATTAGTCAGTGATTGATAAATGTAGAAAGCCATGGCTTTCTATGCACTGAACACTAAAATTATCTCTAAAGCTCCACAGACTGTTTACTCCATGCAGTTAACATTAACTGGCTGCAATAAATCTTTGGTCACTTTAGGCTTAAGAAGTTGTCTAGGGTGTGTGTGTGTGTGTGTGTGTGTGTGTGTGTGTGTGTGTGTGTGTGTGTGTGTGTGTGTGTGTGTGTGTGTGTGTGTGTGTGTGTGTGTACCTACGTGATGAATCTAAATCCATTAGTCCCATCCTTTCAGCTCTGTCTTATTAGATTCCAGCTCTAATTTCTTCTCCAGCTAGTTGCCAACTATGCCGATCAATCTGTATTGAGACCGTATCCTGGGCAGTAACAGATGCAGACTAAAGCTGAAATAATGAATTCAAAAGGGCAAAAAAAAAAAGTTTCATATTGTCTGTTGGTTTGTCGCAGTCCAGGGAAGCCTTGATTACACTGGATTATTGTTACTGTATGGTTAGTGGCTCTTTAATATGTAAAAGAAAAATGACAGTAAGTTGTATAATATTTATTTAATTAATGCACTCATAAGTGTATAAGTGCAAACATGCGTGTGAAGGCTGTGAAACATCCACCAGCCACCAACCATACTCCTCTACTGGGTCCATGAATAATGCAGAACTCACATTTTCATACCACTTCCTCTTCCCTCCCCGCATCCCTTTTTCTCCTCCTCCTCCCCTGTGCCGTAGTAAAAATAGATCCATAAACCTGCAAGCTTTCGCTCTGGTGTTTACACCATCATGACCCTCCACACTGCTCCCCCCCCCCCTTTCTCTCTCCTGACAGAAGGGTTATTACTCTCATTCATCTCGGCCTGTTCCCTCTATCCTCCACGGGAGCCAGAGAGCAGGAACAAGAGAAGAGGTTGTTGGGCCAGACTGGGAGCAGGGAGAAGGTCCTCAGGTAGCATATAGATGCTTAATCTCCATATCTTTATTATGTGTCTCATAAAAATAGCCCTATGTCACTCGCCTCCTCCCGTCTCTGCACCTCTCCTCTGCATGCACTCACTGCCAGCTCAGGGGAAATGAGGAGATCCTCTGTCAGACATTAAATGTACAAACTGGGATGCACAGACAGGAAAATAAAAAAATAATTACAAATAAGAGGTCCTCTCCTTCTCTGCGGATGTAAAGCAGTAATAACTTTACTTGTCAGTGCATCATTGGGGAGGTAAGATGGGAAAAACTACTGTAAATTCACTTTATAGATTTTTGTTTGGTAAATGGAGCACGTCTGCTTTTTCAAAGGGAATCGTATTATTCAGGTTACTTTTTATATTTCCTTAAGATAAGTAAAGTTAGACTGGTTAGTTGATTACGTTTTTTGAGCAAACCAAACTGGTTTGTTGCCCTGAGCAGCTAACAAGATTAATGTGAATTACTGTTGAAAAGAAAAAAAAAACTGGCACAGAACTTGACATGCAAAATTTAAAATGTCATTAACTTAAACTCTCTGCCAAACAAACAACTGCCTCCATATAGCTGAGCAGTCATAATAGGCACACTTGCCAAGCTGTGGACTTCATATCCTAAAGCGGTGCTCATGGAGCTTCAATAGAAATCTTTGGTACACAAAGAGATTGGAGGTTTGCTTCTTCCTTATATATCTTTTCCCAAATTAAACCTGCAACAACAAGCACATACTATAAGACATGGATTAAGCTATGTGCTTAATCCAGTGCCAAGAGCTTGTCATCAGCTAACTGCATCATTATTTGGGTTACAGGTTACATTACAATCCCATTCAGGACTGACATTTTGTCACATGTCTCCAAGAAAGTTGACCATTTGATAGTTTGCCAATGCCCTCTAACAACACTCAAGAGTCCTTCCTGATTTGATGCCTTTATGAGCAAGATATTATTTGCCAGTGCCTTCCAAACCCACTATGTCATATCTGTTTTATGACATGATAACACTAGGATTACAGTTTATGTTTGAGGGATAATCAGGCTTTGGGTTAATTAATTAATTGATAAATGTTTTACTAAGGTTAGGGAATAGTCACAGTCATGGTTTAAAAACATGAATGACCTATAAATGCACCCTGATCTCCTTTCTTTTTATTGCTATATTATAACATCACATCACAACTCTGGGTATTTTTGTTTTGTTTTTTAAATTGTAGTTTTTAACAAAATGTTATTAACAGGAATTCTGCAGCAAGATTTTGTCATGCTTTTCCCCCCTTTTTCTCTTCTAAGCAGTTTAAGCCTACAGCCTGTCATCACTTTTTATTTACTATAAGCTGCTGCTGAATGCATTAAGACTGTTTAGGAGAAAGGTGTTGTAACACAAGCTATTATCACAATAAAAACAATAACTAGCTGTCCTGCAACACAAAAACAACACATGCATTCTCCCCTTTTTTTTTCCTTTCTTTTTTTTTTACATTGTTATGTACTAAATAAGTTATGTAAGCTATAATGTTATCAAGTTCCATCAAATCAAACTGATGGTGAATCGGAATGAGAAGCTGCTTGTGAAGCCTCCAGAGTTCCTGTGGATATATGTTGAATGTTGTTACCACTGCACAAAGCTCATGCGCTGCACTACAAAGCTTGAAAGGTATGGCAACAGTAACTGAGGGCAACAATGGGGAATGCTTTTCATTCATTCTATCTGCTCCACGGATTTTTTTTTTTTTTTTTTACACATCACTGGACTTAAATACGCTTTCATATAATAAATGATGAGATACTTATACTGTGAAAGGGACATGAAAGCTTCCACACAGAAGGGAACAGCAGTCTGGTTAGTAAACATTAACAGGGAATTTGACAGGAGACAAAGTGGAAAATGAATGCATGGATACACTCCACTGATAAAGGTCTCTTTGTGCTACTTTTCCCATGTTTTCCTCTGCTCCTTCAAAAGGTCACAGAGGAAACTAGAACAATATCCTATTTAAACCTTTTGAACGCGTGGAAGAGGAGTTTGTTACACTGACGCTCCTCCCACACAGGTTTCCCTCGACGCAAACTCACCACAGAGCATTTCAGAAGAGTGAATGTCAAACTGTGATTCAGGGATGTTGGACCGAGTCTACATAAGCTTGTTTGTGTGCCGCACAGACAGAGGAGTGTAAACAGTAAAACCTCTGACAGTCTGCCACTGTCTGAACCTGTGATTCAGTTCAGAAAAGAGAGGTATGCTAGACACGGGGGAGGAGAGTGGCAGAGACCCAGATTTCACCTTTCAAGGTGACAGCATTTTGAAAACATGTAGAGTCTGTCATGCTTTTTGATTATGCGTGGCGTGTTAGGGATTGCTGAGTGTTACTTTTGTCACAGCCTCCCCTTTTATGATCTGTGTTTGATGCAATTTTCCAGGAATCGCTTTCATTATGCACCACTTGACTCTTTAAATTGTCCCCAATGTATATTCTTCACAATTTTTAATAATGTTTATTATGACACGACACCAGCGAGGAATATCGGAGATGCAGACAGCATTAAAGAGACACTTGTCATATTTGTGCGTTTGTGTCTGCCAAAAAAAAAAAATCATCAGCTGCAGACTGTAGCGCTGTAGCTTTAGGGCTGCCACTTAAAAAATGAAAGTTGTACCCATTAAAAACTAACATGTAGCTAATGTATTCCCATTATCATCCGAACGCATCCCATTTAATATTATCCTAAGTAGCTCAGTGTGTTTATGCGCCATCTCTTCACAGACGTGTCTACAGTGGCGTCCTTGTTTGACAACAGGTGCTTTAAAAAATTTTGTCACTGAGGGAGCCTGAGACTGATGAATTTGAAAAAGGCCCCTTAATCATGGTGCTGAAAGCCAAATTGCTTCCATATTACTTCTCAGGCCATTTGGTTTCTAATTATCTGTCCAGCGTGACGCCCTGCTTTACTCTATTTTCAATCAACAGCATGTTTTTTTTTTTGTTTGTTTGTTTTGTTTTGTTTTTTCAAGGCAACAAGGCATGCAACAGAGTGAGGTTACAAACACCCCACACCGGAGTACAAGGCACGGCCTTTTGTGCTTTTATCCAGTGATTTATTTTTGTTTTAACAGTGACAGTTTGCTGCTGAAATTTGAAAATAATGTAATGAATGCAGACCGATGTGCATGCACACCATCTGTGTTGATGTTTCTCTGTTTTTAGCCCCAGTGAATCAACAGTCCAAATCCCTGAAAATACAGATGTAGTCCTCATGGATATGAGGTTTCATAAATGTACCTGTCAGACCTGTCAGACATCTGACAAATTCCCGCTTTGTGTTTCAGGTGTCTAACAAGGCAATTTAAACAGATCCACAGCAGTGCCGAAAGAGTTAGTTTATAGGGATTGATATGCATGTGTCGTAGAACATCACATGTCAGAATCCTCAGGAGCTCGAAAATAAAGCCAAAGTGTGAGTGGCATAAACCGCAGATCCATAAATATCCCCTTGACGCAACGCAACAGACGTCAGAATGTTTAGCTAATTTACCTCTTTCTAAGAACAGCATGGGGGGGGGGGGGGGGGGGGGGGGTTATATAACTCACTCATTTAAATAAGGCTTACAATTTGCATTATTAAGGGCTTGGCCGCTTTGACTGACAGCTGAATGCTGCCACATGTGGATGTAGTCAGCGTATGTCTGCTAGGCTTGCGTACCTGAACTATACACCTCTTAACCTTTGTGCTGTTTTTAAATCCTATCAAATCTGATAAGCACAAAGTCACGCTGTGCAGTTAATGTTAGTAACAGATTGTTTACAGATGCGCGTCAAGCTTGCTAATCTTAGCTGATAACTTAGCGCTTTACCGTCTTGTCCAAACGTGGTGCAAAAACACCAAAGTGGGAGCAGTCAAAATGCTAGAAGTGAGGCTTCAAAAAGGGGATTTCCAAACTCATATCATATCATATTATATCTTATCGCCATATAATTTTTTTGAGGAAGTTTAAGAATGCGAGTTTAGATCTCCTGCTGGAGAATAAGCCAAAACGCAGCAAACAAACATGCTGTGAGCAATCCACATATGGCATTACTTGAAAGGGCGACAGCACAAAACTAAATCAAGTGAGAGAAAACGCGCTGACAATGCCGGTACATGTGTCGAGAAGGAATTAAAGTGCTGTTTTCTGACTCTTTGTGAACATGAAACATATTGCAGACACATTGTGACACCTTCTCTTTGACTATTTCTTGTGACAACTTTTCCTTTTTTTTTTCCTTTTTAATTACCCTCCAGGCATCCTGCTGTCTCCAAAGCTTTGAAATAGGTTTTAGATTGGCATTTGATTCCCTGCTCTCTTTCCTTTAGACATGTCTTTCTTCTTCTTCACTTCTTTCATGCAGAGCACCTTGGCTGCTGAAAGGGAGTGTTGGAGAGGTCCACGTTTATTCAATGTGAAGGCACATGACATAAAGTGAGAGGAGAGGAGAGGAGAGGAGAGAGATTTAAAAAGGAAAAGGAAAGGAAACAAGGATGTAAAGAGACAAAGAGAGAACAGGGGAGTCCGAGAAATGAAAGAGAGAAGATTAAAGTGGACAGGAATGAAGATGAAAAGCCAGAAAAAGAGGAGGGTAGTGGAAATTCAAAGAGGACAGAAGAGGACGAGCAAGGAAGGGATAAGAGTGGACATAAGAGAGAAGAAGAAAGGAAAACAGAGAAGAGGAAAGGAGAAGAAATGATAGAGTGGAAAGGAAAAGAGGTAAAAAAGTAGAGTGGTAGAAGAGACGAGGAGAGGAGAGGAGAGGAGAGGAGAGGAGAGGAGAGGAGAGGAGAGGAGAGGAGAGGAGAGGAGAGGAGAGGAGAGGAGAGGAGAGGAGAGGAGAGGAGAGGAAGAATTAAGATTAAATGAGAGGAGAAGAGGAAATAAGGATGTGAAAGGAGAGAACATCAAAGAAAAGAGGAGACAAAAGGACACATGGCGTGGACATGAAAAGGGGAGAACAGAGAAAACAAGGTGAGGAGGTAAAAAGAAAAAAAGAGGAGTTGAGTGTAAGCCCAGTGTAAGAGAGGGAAAGGGGAGAGAAGGAGAACAGAGGGGAACAGGAGAGAAAGAAGAGAGGGGGAAAGCGGGAGTGAGAGTAAAGGGGGTAGAAATGGGCCAGAAAAGAAATGAATTAGAGGAGAAAGAAGAAGAAAAAGAGCGGACAGGAGGAGGATGAGAAGCCAGTCGTTCTTTACCCAGGGGGAGGCGCGGCGGGGGATGGAGGGGGGTGAAGGGGGGAGGTGTGCTCCTCATTCCCTCTCTCCTCCAACTGATCCTCCTTCTTCAAGGTCAACCGCACGCATGCATACACACTCATGTACACACAAAACACACACACACCACACACACACAGGCAGGCGGTTGGCAGACATGGTACACACCAATACACACACACACACACACGCACACACACACACACACACACACACACACACAAATGCATTTAGTCGAGCTCAAGTAGAAAAGACGCCTTCTGCCTGCTTTTTTCTCTCTGACTCTGTGTACCAACCAGCCAAATCTCAGTCAACCATCTGGAGATAAAAACATTCTTCCCATATACACACACACACACAGACACACAAATACACACGCACACTGTGTGTTTATGATAATAGACCAAATGCCTCTATTGATTCTTTCTCTTTCTCTGTCTGTCTCTCTCTCTCTGTGGTTGCATGTAAAATCTGTTTTTATGTCTACATGGAGAACGCTCCATTCCCCTTCTTTAAAACACATTCCTCTTTTCATAAAGAAAAACATATACAGCTTCTCCATATTAATGCATCATCCTCTTTTCACGATCATTTTATATTTAGCTTCATTTTAAACACAGGCATCTAAAATGGCGCGACACAAAAAAAAAGCCTTTTTTTTTAAATTTTAACATCTGAACAAAGATCACAAACAAGATCTTGCCAGAGAGGTGAAAGTGAAGGTGTGAAAGTATCAGAGGAACTCCGGGTGCTGTGAAGCAGACGGGTTTGACTTCACTGAAACAGGATTAACTGCGCCTGCTTAAAACACAGATAAAGCGCTGAAGGAAAATGTCAGACATGGACGTTTTATGAATATTAGGTCAGTAATGGGGAAGCTCTCATGATTAGCTCCCTGCTGCTATCTGAAAGCATTGTTTTGACATATTTACAGCTTGGCGGCAGTTATTGAAAAGTAAATATAGCTAATGTGCACACTGTCTGCCTTTATTTTATTATAATTTTGTTTCATCTTTTAGATATTTTCTCTGCTGTGTTTGGCTTTGCCTTGTTATCCCTGTGTCATCCTGAAGCAGGCTAATTCTGCTGAACCATCTCTTGGTTTCTGGCTACCGACTAGTGGCCCCAGTGAAATGGTTTTCCCTACACAAATGGATACCTTTAACTGTGGGACTGACTTTCCCAGCATCATGTATGTAAGTAAGTGCCCCTAAAACAATTAGTCATGTAATGATGGTTATGACTCTTGACCTTCTGGAGCAAAGGAGGAAGAAGTGACTGGAAATCTCCCATCAGGGAGGAGGAATAACTACCAATAGGGTCTGTATGTGTGGTCAGTATGTTGTGTATTCTCCAAAAAGAGCACTTCTCCAGTATAGTTGCAGAGAGCCTGGTGGCAAATGAAAAATAGCTACATGTAAAATTTTCTTTTCTTTTTTCTCCCTGAGTTGCCTCAGTGCAGCAGTTAACAGTAACAGCTTCTGTGCTACTTAGGAGATATTTTCCATGCAAGTTAAATCTGGGAGAATATCTCCTACACACAACTCTGTTGGAGAGATGTACCTTTCAAAACACATTTCCATATTCGGAGCTGGGATGGCGGCGGAGTGTGGCTTCTAATTGACTGCTCGTAAATTCCCTACAACAATATCTGCTCAGTGAAATTTGATTTTTGTTTGCAGGTTTTTCTCCTTTGTGGAACTGCAGTATTCCAACATTTGATGCAGTTTACAAATATATGTTTCAAGCCTCAAAAAAGCATTTACAATGGAATTTTTAGCATATAACTAAATCAGGGTTGATCCAGCAAAAACAGTTAAAAAGCAGCAGTGTTGAAACCTCTAATGAGACATGGAGAACAGGCTTCCTGCCCCCCCCCCCCCCCCCTGTAAAACACTCCTCTCCTCTTTGGGTTCAAATTGTCTCCCTCCCTCAGCACCTCCTCACCTCCTGTTCTTTTTTTCCTCCTTTTTTTTTGATGTATAACTGGCTGCAAATTCACTGCTGTTCATTACCCAGGCAGGGTCAATTCCCCAAACAATGTGTTTGGTGCCACAATAAAAAGGGTGTTTTTTACGGCGTGTAGCAGTAAAATGCTATTAAACAGATAAAACACCGGCAACGAGCATCAAGAGGATTATAAAAAGAATTGCCTTGATAAACTCCACATATCTGCGTTGTGACACACCAGCAGCTCTCTCTCAGTCCTGGGTAGGACGAGGGGAGACAGAGACCGAGGAGCACATGGTCTTCGAATTTACGCAGCTTTACAGCACCACCACATGGGGAGACTGAGATCCCAAGCTCCGGGTTCATGAAGGAGAAAAAGAATGTTCATATCCTTCTATATTCATGTGGCTGGAGGGGTTCAAGCAGTGCACTGTTATGATTCTTATTCTTATTCTGCTACCTCTTCTTCTTTCTTTGCATGCAAGTGTATGTTTTTTGTTTTTTGTTTGTTTGTTTTTTTTTTGGGGGGGGGGGGTATTTTTTTGCAAAGCAACTCAACTCAAGTAACTTTTGTAGCATTTTAATCCCTCAGTCATTTGAATCTTTGGACCATTCATCATCTACTCTAAACATCCATCCATCCATCCATCCATCAGTTTTCCTAACCTCATAGAAGCACTGGAGCTTATCACTGCAATTATTAGGCAAGAGGCAGGTTGCACCCCGAACAGATCACCAGTTCATTGCATGGCTACCACAAGCAGAAAGTCACTCAAATAAACACCTACAGCCAATTTGGACTCATCAATTTACCCAACAGTGCCTGCTCTGGGAGGAAAGTGGAGCTGGGAGAACACGCAAACTCAACAACAAAAGGCTCCAGCCGACGAGGAGGTTTGAACCCAGGACTTTCTGGGTGAAATGGGCTCAATGTTAATACTGCACCATTTATTTTTATTTTTATTAAAAAAACTCAGCAATGATGATTTAAGGAATGCAAATGGATTTTATTTCACAATTGGCTGTACAGATTCACACAAAATTCAAATTGCAAAGTCTATCATAACTGAAATCTAGTGATGAATGGATTTGGGGGGGGGGCTCATCCTGAACTGGAAGACAGATAATGATAATTAAAAATCTATTTGTCACACTGCCACCTGGTATGAATTCACAAATCTACAATTCTCTGTACGCGAGCTTTTTCTGTCGCAAAGCAATTTGTCAAACTTCCCCAAAGTATTTGACAATATACACAAAATATGTAAATATTTGATCATTCCTGCTTTTTAAAAAAAAGTTCATGTTCCATTGTATGACGCTGGTCCACCTGCGATGTGTGTGGAAAACTACATGTTGTTCCAGTCTGCTTGGACCTTGATCATTGTTCCTTGTCTTTATTTCTTCTGCATCAGACATCACAACAATCTGTTACATTTGACTCGAGATCTGTACTTTAAATATGGTTTGAAAATAAACCATTAGATAAATTTGTAGCTGTCTACATGCAGATTTAAAAATGTAACTGATATGTCTTTGCTCATTCTTGAATGTGTGATATGGAATATTTTTTAACAGGATTTAATTATGTACCCTGAGACATACTGCTTAAAATTCTGACCCAGTGATTAGGTAGTAAAACTGGATCGGTCTCCCCTTGAGTCCCAGGCTGGAGTTCAATCTCCTCATTAGCATACAGATGCCTGAGAGAAAATCTGCAAGTACTTCACATTAAGTTTGAAAATTCCTCTCTCTCTCTCTCTCTTTTTTTTTTTTTTTTGCCTTTGGCTGATCTCTTGAACACTTCTCACTTGAGATGGCTTACGTTTTCCAGTAGACCGAATGCCTGCAAACCCCACAACTGTACGCGGTCAGCTGGTCTTATGCTCCCCTCTTGTGGTTGGAGCGTGAATGGCTGCAGCAAATTGGCACTTTTCACAGCAGAGAGACGCCTGCCTGAAACTTAGTGAAAGAAACACCAGAACAACCAACGGCTCTGAGTGTAACCATCATGTGATAAGTGGAAGAAAACGGATGAATGGATGGATGGATGGATGGATTCTTAAGGGTTAGTGAGAAGTGGAAGAAAGAAGACCACTTGCATCCCAGGATTGACTCAGCTTTAAACAAACCCAGAGTCCATCTCTGTCAGGTTTCAGCTCAAGCTGCTTTGGATTCACTAATCTAGAAGCATCAGGCTACTTACTTTCAACACTGTGTTTTTGTTACTGATTCATTAATATGATTTACGCTGTTGTTGTTTATCAGTGGAGGGAGCAGACTTCAGAGGAGCAAAGAGAAGCACTGAATCGTTCTCATCTTTTTTCTTTTTTTTTTGAGGAAGAGGAGGTTCATTTTTAATACCTGTTTAGTGCTGCACCAACAATCAAGCATGTCTGCTTCATATATCATTGTCATTTGTGTCTTTGCTCTTTCAGAACTGAATTGGAAATCAAAAGGTGCTTGAAAGCTTTTTCTTCAACCCTCAAAGCCAAACTTCACCCATGAGAGCTGACAGCATGCAATCTTTTTCTGAGTGACATTCTCAGAAACAAAGGTGAGCGATGATACTTAATGTGTGTTTTTGATTACCATGTTTAAAGGTTTGCCATTACTCATAGCGGCCTTGTATTGATTAGACATTTTCCAGATTGGTCTCCAGCAGTTTCTTCTTTCACAGACATTTCAGTGTGAAGCTGCTGTCACCTGAAGTATCATTTCATTCATTTTTTACATGATTTTTAGAGAACCAGATTTTTCTAGTGTTTCCATAGATGACCTCTGTATGTGTATCTTTATTAAAGGAAGGCATGTGTTTGTCTTTACTTTCCCTTAGATACAGTGAATGGATAAAAGCAGGTGGTTAACGTTGGAACGTTGGCCAGATCCCATCTGCAGGTGGATCATTGACTTCCTGATGAACAGGAAGCAGCACGTGAGGCTGGGGAAGAATGTCTCGGACTCCCGGACCATCAGCACTGGCACTCCTCAGGGCTGTGTCCTCTCTCCTCTGCTCTTCTCCCTGTATACCAACTGCTGCACCTCTGACCACCAGTCTGTCAAGCTTATTAAGTTTGCAGACGACATGACTCTCATCGGACTCATCTCAGACGGGGACGAGTCGGCCTACAGGATGGAGGTCAAACGTCTGGCGTCCTGGTGCAGCCACAATAACCTGGTACTGAACGCCCAGAAGACAGTGGAGATTATAGTGGACTTTAGGAAGCACACAGCCCCTCTACCCTCCATCATCCTGACTGACACCCCCATCACCACAGTGGACTCTTTTCGCTTCCTGGGAACTACCATCACCCAGGACCTCAAGTGGGAGCCCACCATCACCTCTGTTGTCAAAAAGGCCCAGCAGAGGATGTACTTCCTGCGGCAGTTGAAGAAATTCAACTTGCCAGCAAGGACCATGGTGCAGTTCTATACTGCCATCATTGAGTCCATCCTCACCTCCTCCATCACTGTGTGGTACGCTGGAGCCACCACTAGGGACAAACAGAGACTACAGCGCGTTGTGCACTCTGCTGAGAAGGTGATTGGCTGTAACCTCCCATCTCTCCAGGACCTGTACACCTCCAGGACACTGGGGCGTGCAGGTCGGATCACAGCCGACCACTCTCACCCTGGGCACAGACTTTTTGACCCTCTCCCCTCAGGCAGGAGGCTACGGTCCATACGGACCAGAACCTCCCGCCATAAGAACAGTTTCTTCCCCTCTGCTGTTGGACTCATGAACAATTACCCTAAGACTGTTACCACCACCCTCCACAAACGCTGATGACCCTATGTCTATGCACCTGTCTGATTGCACTGATGTACATATTAGTGGAATATAGTCTACATTCTTTTATCTTTTAATTAGTCTCTGCACTGTATATTTTGTAATTTTGTAATATTGTGCTATAGTTATAGCTCTAATATCTCTGTATATTTGCAATTGTATACTTGTATATTGTCTTATAGTTTTTATACTTATTTGTTTTTTTCTGTAAGCACGAAGTACCGCAGCAATTTCCTAATGCTGTGAACCTGTTCACCCATATGGCAATAAAAACCTTCTGATTCTGATTCTGATTCTGATTCTGAAGGAGACAAGCAGTAGAAGTAGTTTAAAGAGGCCGCTGCACTGAGGGCACCTTAACCCTGACATCAGGAGCTCTGAATAACAAAAAGCATCTGAAGCAGCTCAGGTTTACAGAGAAGCTTTACGTGTTATCATATTATTCGATTAAAAAATTATTAACAGATTTTGTAATGTGAGAAAACTGTGGCAGCCTTAATATTTAGCTTTCTATTTTCAAACGATTTCATTCAATATTAATATTATAGTGGATTTTGTAACACATACAGTATATTGTGTTAGCCCTGCAATAAATTGGCAGCCTGTCCAGGGTGGACCCTGCCTTTTACCCTGTGTTAGTTGGGATAAGCTCCAGACACTGCTTCAGATCTTGCTGACACCATCAGACTGCAGCAGTTCTGTTATTTAGCCATGAAACATATCATCACCCTCCTAAAATAATGGTCTACTTTATTTTTTCAGGCTTTTCAGAAAGCACAAAAAACTGAACCGAATGTTGAAAATTTTATTTAGACAAAAATAAAATTTTTAAAAATTACTTAAACCATTACTTTAGGAGGGTGACGACATATAACTTTGTTTAACCTATTCAGGAAGAACCACTGAGATTAATAACCTAATTTCCAACACAGATCTGGAGATAGAAACACCAAAAACCAACGGCACCCGACACAGTCACAGATGTGCTCCCGAGCTAGAAGTTCTAAGCTACAAACTTCACCCTGAGAAACTTGCTAAGCATGACAGGGAATAGGTACGATGTAACCCCAGATACAGCCCAGCCACAAAGTGAACCAAATCTTTCAGATAATGACAACAGAGAACCAAACGCACCTCCCTCCTAAACTCACCAGCTGCACCGACCTGACATTTCTCCTCCCAGAGTTAAATAGATGGATGGAAGTTAAATGGCTACAAACATAAAAATCACTGGTCCACAGACAGGAGCAGTGAGCTGAAATCAACAGTTGTACCAGACAAAGCTACCTGAGACATTGTATTGAACTACTATATATAATTTAATTATTTGGCCTGACTGGTTTCATCGCAGATGTTCGTCAGCGCGTGCTGTTTCTCCCACCTCTGTTTTGATGCCAAGAACAAGAAGCTGCTTCAGAGAAGTGGGGTTCATGGTCTCAGTGCACAGGCTGCCAGTCACGCTCACACACTGTAACGTGTTTTCACTGCCACAATCAAAACATTGAACAGAATCTTTGATTGTGTATTGCTGTTTGGAGCTGTGTTATATTACTGCATGTTAGGGTGTGTTTTTAAAAATATATATATATTGTTGCATTCTATTTTTCCCATGTCGATGAAAGCTATACCCCAAGCTTTTGTTTTAAAAAGATTATTTATTATTCAGTGGGCAAAATCTTTGCTGTTATGCATTTCTCTCTCATAGGGAATTTTTTTTTCCATATTTCTGGCTCTCTGTCTCATCTCTGGCAGAGATCCTTAAAAATATTATTTAAAAGTGCCTATTCATTTTACTTTCATATCATCTTTTTGTGGATGTCATCTTTTTATTTATTATTTTTTAATGCTCACCTTGCAGTGTAGAGAAATTTTACTTTCCTAATTATGAGACTGGGCTGCTTGTCTGTGATTTATCTGTGACTGCAGAGATTAAAGCTGTCTCAGTCTGTATCCACAGTGTGATTTGACTGAAGGTTGTGAAGCTTTAATTATCATGATACATTTTAACCCAAATGTCAAACTCTGATTAGATACACAATGTGAAGTTTACCATTCTCGAAACAAATAAAATTTTAATGACAAACGTGAACAGCTATACTTATTTCAGAGGCATGAATGTTTACAAACATAACATTTATAATTTACTGTAAGCATTTGGCTCGGGGTCTAAGTTAATATTTAGATCATTTGTGGGCTGAAATTGTAATGGTGGACCTGAGATGGTCCAGAGAAAGTAAACACATAGTAATTAGCCTTCTATGGCATGGCGTTGCCCTCAGGCAACAAACCACCCCCACCCCCCCTTTAAAATTTTTTAAGTAAATCAGAAGTTCACACAGTCTGATGATAAACCTTTGACCAATGAATTTGAGGTAGGTGTGGTTTTGAGCTTTTGTCTGGTGTGGAACAGTCCTTTTTGGGGCCATAGCTGACTTTCACACACTGCCAGCAGAAGGTCAGATAAATTTCACTTTTCAACATGTTTAAATTTAAATTCCCTAAAAAAAATATCTGCATGAATATGTAAAAAAGCTTATTTGATTGAGTAAAGACATTTTTTTGTCTTTATTCATATACTAAAATGGTAGTTTTTCCTAGTTAGGTCCTCAGATACTTAAGAGTAGAACAGGATGCAGAGCCTTCAGCTTTCAGGTTCCTCTTCTGTGGAACCAGCTCCCAGTTTGGATTCAGGAGACAGACACCCTCGTTATTAGGCTTAAAACCTTCCTTTTTGATAAAGGTTATAGTTAGGGCTGGATAAGGTGACCCTGAACCATCCCTTAGTTCTGCTGCAACAGGCCTCGGCTCCTGGTTCCTATGATTTACTGAGTGTTTCTTTTCATTCACCTTTTTTTTTTTTTTTTTACAATTTTTATGCTCCACTCTGCATTTAATCATTTGTTATTATTAATCTCTGGCGCTCTTCCACAGTGTGTCTTTTGTCCTGTCTCTCTCCCCTCAGCCCCATCCAGTCACAGCAGATGGCTGCCCCTCCCTGAGCCTGTTTCTCCCAGAGGTTTCTTCCTGTTAAAACTCTTTTTTCCTTCCCATTGTCACCAAGTTCTTGCTCATAGGGGTCGTTTTGACTGTTAGGTTTTCTGTGTAATTATTGCAGGGTCTTTACCTTACAGTATAAAGCACCTTAAGGTGACTGTTTGTTGTGATTTGGCGCTATATGTCCGCTGCCCATAGCCAGTTACAGGGGTGCGCCATCACAATAATAATAGTAATTACATGGATAGTTAATCCCTTTTCACTTTTTGTCTTTAACTTTGCCAATTAAAAAAGCTGCAGCTTTCACTGACAGTACAGTACCAGTTGGTTCAAACTTTTGACTTGTACTCTATATAATATGGTATTTTAGCCTTTATATATTTTTTTATCAGTTAATTTTGGAATTACTACAAATTCACTCGAATATAAAAACAAGTGTGTTCAGCATAAAGGGTGGACATATACAGTGATTTGTCTGTGGGCACTAATGACAGTAGAAAACATGTTTTATACAGTCATTGGTGTGAGCGTGCCCTGTAACCCACCACAAATCATTCGCTGCAAAAGATTGGCATCTTTTACCAGGTGGATGAAAAAATTCTTACTAAATAAATAGAAGGTCATTGTGTGAGTGCAAATAGAATAAATAACATTGTAGTAATCAGAAAAGAAACAGTGTGGGTGGTATTAGGGAAACAGTTCAGCACAGGACTGTACTCTAGAGTCTTAGCTAACATATTGCTCTTGGTGGAAAGTTAGGGTGAAGTTAGAGATGAGGACCACAGAGGGTGAAGCAGTTTTATGAACAGAGTTCAAGAAGTCAAATCATTGACTCTCTGAATTCCATTTCTGTGCAGGTCAGGATAAGGTTGGTGTTCACCTTCTGTTTTCTCTCATTTCCTTGTTATGTCATATCCCTTTTGATTCTTTAATATGGTAACATTAACGGAGCTTGAATTAAATGTAACATATAACTCTTGATGGTTTTGTCCAAGTGTACAAATACAGATATCTTTATTTTGTGATCATGTTTACTGTATATATTCTAATTCTCTGCTGTAATTCCACCATTGTATTCCTCACTGTGGTTACAAAAAGCCTTCATGAGCCTAATGTACATTTTTATTGCAGCTTTGTTATTGAACTCTGTTATGTTGAGCACTGTTATTTACCCAAAGCTTTTGATCAACTTTTTATCTGAAAGACAGATCATATCATATTCTGCTTGTCTTTCAGTTTTCTCTGTATTACTCTCTGTGTGGGTCAGAATTTTTACCATTGTTAGTCATGGCCTATGATAGATATGTGTCTATGCAAACCTTTGCAGTATCCAATTATCATGAGACAAACCACTATTAGTATTTTGTTGGCATTAGCTTGGATTGTGCCCTCTTCTCAGGTTGCAGTGAGAGCTATATTAATGTCCCAAAAAACAAAAATCTGTAGCTTTACCTTTGATGGACTTTTTTTGCACTAACACAATTTACAAATTTCTGTGTGTGCAATTGGAATCAAAACTTGTACTTATGGTTATAATCTTTAATGTTGCAATTCTCCCTGTGGCTTTCGTATTTTATTTTTACATATGCCAGGATACTTGTAATATCATATTGAAGTTGTAAATAAGTCAGGAGAAAAGCTGCACAGACCTGTTTACCCCACTTGATAGTTTTGATCAGCTATTTGTGTTTGTGTGCAAGTGATATCATATCAGGCCTGGAGTCTAATGTTCCAAAGACTGTGCATTTAATAATGACTTTAAAAGTAGTAACATATAATCCCCTTTTTAATCCAATCATATATGGACTAAAAATGAAAGAACTTTTAAACACCTCAATAGATTGTTCTGCAATCTAGTTGACAGTTGGTTAACTAATCAGTCTATTGCATACTCTGCAATAATGAAGACAAGTCAATTTGAATGTTGTTAAAATCATTCAGTCTTCTTGCCTTCTGCTTTCTCCATCACTCTCAATTCTTAGACATGGTGAAAAACAGCAGCCTGAATTCTTATTATTTTCAGCTAACACTGTTTGCATTCTATGGAAGTCTTTGCATCAACCAGTATACATTTGCTTCGGTCACCAGCTGTTTGGCTTTCTGAGGGAATAAACCTGTTCTACCCTCATTAATGAATCCCCTTCCTTCACTAAGCAGACAGATAACTCCTTCCACACAGTGTAGTCTCTGTATCATTTATTAAGCACCACCGTTTAGACTGACAGCATGAGAATGGGGTAAAACTGAAATGAAAGAAGCAAATAACAGCAATAATGAGCACATTAAACCCCCTTTAACAAACATTTTCCGTGTGTATTTCCAGCTTTTTAAAGCCTGATGATTGCAGATACTTTGTCTACTTGAATCCACAATGTGCTCTCTATCAAAAGTGCAAGGGGAAAAACAAATACTGTATGGCTGCCCATGGGCTACAGAAGATAAGCAATGATGGTGATAATAATAATACACACACAGAATAAGCGCCACCTAGTGGCCACAGAAGGAACCATCCCTCCTAGCCCTCGGGACAGAACAAAACCGCACAGGCTTTTCTGCTCTAACTGGCCTCTGCTTCAGCTCTCGTGGGGACACAACTGTGAACAATATAGCAGGTCGAGTTCTTATTATAATGACCATGTTTATCTCTGTTTTTGTGTCTTATCTACTGCTGTATTCTTCCTGTCTGCAGGAAGCTGAATTCAGAGGGAAAGTTTTGCAAACTGGCCCAGGGTCACATTTCTCTTCTTTCTCTGTATCCTGTGGACTTTCATTGAGCTGTTTTAAGGCTAATGACGTTAATCCCTTTATCACTGCTTTCACTCCCATCAACAACTCTCTAGTTTATGGCTTGTATCTACCCCAGATCACAGGAGTGATTTTCAGAATTTTTACAAATTATGCAAAATGTTTTATTTTCTGCAGACCTGAAAAAAACAAACAGTAAGCCTATAATTCACACAGTATCAGCAATAAGAGTATGCAATACATATTTATATTGAATATGCTTGAAATATATGATATTTCCTTAGATTTTTTGGCTGGATTTTAATTTAGCAAGAAAACTTGAACATTAATTTGTCTCTATGATCTCTTTGGTCTGTAAGTCCCACTTGTCACATATTGTGCTGTATGCATGGTAATAACTGCAGCGTTTCCTAAAAATATCATCCCTGTTTTTCACTTTATTCTCATAAAATCAGCAGTTCTTAACAGCAGTCATTAACAATTAAAAAGTGGTTTGTGACTACCAGATTTAGCTCACAGATTGTTATTGTTTTTGTTACATAATTACAAAATTGCACATAAACCGCTTATTGTGAAATGTCATTTTGCCAAACGTTTCACGGGGCATGAGGGTGTCGTTACGATCCGTCTTTCCTCGGTATTTTCCGGGCTTTTCCGTCCGCACTTCGTTCATTTCCGGTCAGCGTCGCCATCTGCTTTCTCGTCCTTCTCCAATCTCCGTGTTGTTGTTCCCGGTGACGCGGCGGAGGTGTAGCCTGACGCGGGCTCTTACGTGTCGGCCAGAATAAAAGTGGAGCACCGGAGGCCCGGGAGTGACGAAAGGAGACTGTATCGGTAAGGACGAAGCGATGTCCGGGGCTCACAGAGACGGGACACTGCTGTAAAAAGTGTCGGTCTGGTCGGGTTCGGCCCGAAGGAAACAAAGAGATCATGGCGCCGCGGTGTGTTTGTAGCAGGATGGAGGGAGGGGAGTCTGCGGCTGTTTGGAAGGAACGGAGCAAACGTGTGGCTTTGATAGTGAACCAGGACTGGAAGTGTGTTAAGACACCAGGAACTGTGGTTGGACTTTAGCTTTATTAATGCGCTCAGTTGTTAAATGATGCTATAACTGACTGCGCTTTCTGCGCAAAGATTTGCGCGCTTTTCCCCCCTTAAAGGCGCACTGAAAATACTAGGTGCGATATTTGCATTTCTCTCGGTTACTCGATCAGTTTTTTATAATTATTTTAATGCGATTGCCGGTTTGGATCGACACTCTCTCGTGGTTAGTGATTATGCTCCAAGTTTGCGTTGATGTGCAGACAGAAATCTGGCATTGCAGGCCGCAGCGTTTGGTTGCACGTTAAAAACATAACCACGGGCCTGTGCATTTAACAGACACACACTGCGTGTCTGCGGTCTTATTAGTTTTTAATAGTGTCACATCTCCTGGGATGTGATCGGTGTGCGTTGAGGGGGCGTTGCCCGGCCATGTGGCGCTGCTGTCACACACGGAGCATCCGAGTGATTTTTGAAAAGCAGAGGGAGAAATGTGTAAAGCCAATCATGCAGCGGAGAGAAGCTACGCACTGTGTGAGATCACGGAGCTCAAAGAACAACACGTCCCAGATCAACACTCACTGCATCGCCTGAAGTCAGGCGGGGATCACGTCTCCAAAGCTCCTTTATGATCATCGTTATTAATGTGAGGACTTTCGGTTTGGAGCAGGGGTGTGATAAGTGTGAGCTTTTAGTCAGTGAATCTAGGAAATCACCATCTATGTCATTAAACATTTTATTTCATTAAAAAAAAACGAATTATTTTCTTTTACAAAATAAAAGTAACTTGTCTGTCTTTATTATTGGGGATGAGGTGGGGACACACACAGGTGTCCACCTGAAATCTTACCCTAGAAGTATTTCTCTTTTTATGTTAATTAGCTGATTGCATGTTCACACAACATATTTAAGTTTTTTTTCTCTGATAAATATTTGTAAGGACACCTTTATCAAAACACGACCGTGCAGTCAACAGTGAAAACAGAATCTAGATGCCTGATCTAGTATCAAGTGTATCCAGTGTGATTCACTCAATTGGAAGTATTTTAAATTTAGTTTTTGACCTCTTTGCTCAGTCAGTTAATCTTTCTTTTTTTTTCATTCCCTATAAGATGGCATCAGCAGCAAAATTAAGCTGTTGGTCAAACTCTAATAATCTAATCTGAATTGCAAGGAACTGAGTGAAACTTGAAGATCTCAAAGAAAAACCTAACCTTTGATTTGATATAATTAGACTCTTGTCATCATGGGATTTGTATCTAGGGTGACCAGATGGTCCTCTTTATGTGGGCCTGCACAGCATTTTTATTTCTTGTCCTCCATGTCCCTTATCTTGAGACAGTGTCTCACATGTGCTTTTCTAAAGTCTGGCTTTTTCCTAATGCATATGAAGGAAAGACTTTATTATAGTTGGAAGAAGGAGGTCAGCCCGTTTAATGCCAAAGTCATTAGGGAACGTTACAAGTCACCACAAAGTCACAAGTGTTGCAGATTTTATTGCATATAATGGAAAGAAAATGAAGCTGTAGTATATTCTGAGAAAAAGAGTTTTTGTCCTTTTTTTAAAAAATAATTTTTCTGTTTTGCACAGGGATAAAATATGGTGAGAAGTGACAGTTACGTGTCACAGTTGGATAAAAATTGCTATAATTGTTAGATATGAGTAAAATTTTAAAAAGGTATACCAATCTATGGATGCATGTAAACTGAAACTCAAAAACTGTTACCAGACAGAAGAGCAGCTGAAATAAGAGTGAAATAAAAGAGATTACAGGAGAGCGTACTTAAGCATCTTTCTATCCCTATTTAATTTTCTTAGGAAGAGATTTGGAAATATAGTATATTTAGCCTGTACATGCTAAATGGCAATCTGGTAACATGCACAATTTGTTGTATTTTTATTTTGAAGTTAGATTTGAACATTTTAGACTACGTACCTCTCAGCATCGCTGACGTGTCTCCCTTTGTCCCACACAAATGTGCTGTGCCTCCGCCAGGAGAGCAAGGCCTTGTTGAGAAGCAGTGCTGTCCATGGGGGTTTTTTTCAGAGTAATGTCAGGAGGACAAGCTGACACAGTATAAATAAACCTACCAAGGGGATGGCTGTCAGCATGATGAAATATTCTGGTACACCCCCAGAGATTTGCCAGTGCATCCAGTGACATGTAATGCTTGAGGTCAAGAGTTTTCTTAGTTGGGCAATGCATAAGCCCCTCAGTAATCTTTAGTAACTTATAAACTATGACTCTGTAGGACAATTCATCTTCATGCTGGGCGATATGACTTCAAATCAAAAATCACAGACATTTTAACTTGATTACAGTTAATAAATGATTATTTTTGTTCTTGCACCTCAAAGGTTTGTACTGTTTTTTGATTTGCTTTTTTGGTAATGTGTTGTAGCAGATTGGTGGCCTTACCTTTGGTCACTGAAACTACTTTTTCTGCAATTTTTTGTTTTCTTCTTTTTGTTGGATATTGTCTTTACTAAAGCCAAAAATGTATTCAAACAATGGAGATAGCTTTTTTATTTGACACAAACTGTTTAGGATGTGCAGTTGGCTCGGTGTTTGAGGTTTCATTCACAGTGTTTCCATGGGTAGGAGTCAAGCATAGTACAACTAGGTACTATGCTTTAAATGGGACAGGACAATATCAGGATATATTTATTGTCTTGATATTGGGGTGCATAATTCAGTGATGAGCCTTTTCCCAGAGATTCAGTAGCTTCAGCTCCCCAAAAGTGCAATTTTAACAGCTTAATTTAAATCTTCATCCTCAGCTCAGCCAATGAAGATGGAGTCAGCAGCAGAGGTTCAGCAGGGGGCAGAGACTGCTGTGACTGAGGCGGAGAACCAGCAGATCACCCCAGCACAGATCGCTACTTTGGCGCAGGTACCAAACGAGGCTGATACCATTTTCACTGCTTTCAGTGCATTCAGTGCCCAGGTCGAGCTCAGCAAGTTTGGCTGAATTTAATTATTTTTCAAAAAGAAAGGAAAAAGGTGCTGTATGAAGGGTGTTAAAATGCATATGACACATCACCTCTGAATTTTAGGTATCCATGGCAACAGGACATGCCTCAGCAACAGGCCCCACGGTAACGCTGGTACAGCTTCCCAACGGACAGACGGTTCAGGTCCATGGTGTGATCCAGGCTGCACAGCCATCTGTAATCCAGTCCCCACAGGTCCAAGCTGTACAGGTGAAGCGTGAACATTACAGTCCGTTCAGTTTTTCTTTTTCAGCCTTAGCACAAGAACATTAAGCAGAGATGGTTCGATTAATGTCTTGTTCTTTTGATTGATGCTCCAGATCTCCACTATAGCAGAAAGTGAGGATTCACAGGAGTCAGTCGACAGCGTGACTGACTCTCAGAAGCGCAGAGAGATTCTGTCACGGCGTCCCTCATACAGGTAAATTTGTGTGACTTTCAAGACGGTGTTATTTCACAGATGAGTCAAAAACGTGGGGGAGGAAAACCTGTCAGCTGAGTGTGAAACCCTTTTGTTTTGGCTTTGTGAATTTCAGATGTTTGTTAATGACAATAAAAAATAATGAGCATACCGTAGTGAGATGGTCATCGCTGTGTGAGTGCAATGAGAGGTGGTCACCAAAAGGTGATGGATATACTAAGGTTCAGTCACTTTTACAGAAAGAAAAGCAGAGACAATTTAAAGCCTCAAAAGTAAAAGTACTTATTCTGCTGGCCTGTACTCTGATTTAGAAAAATACATTAAAATATATGAATAACAAAAACGGCAGCTGAATTAAAAGGCTCAGAAATGTGTGACATGGTTTGCTGTCAGTATCTGCAGGGGATTTAAAATTTGTATTTAGCAAAACAGTTGATTATAATTAGCACATATTGTTAATGCTCATGTTAATCTGAAAATGCTGAGCTGCCTGCACTTGTTGAACTTGCATGTTTTGTCAGATCTGGCACAGTAGGTGGTGTTGTCCCATCTTCATGATCCAAATCTTCTCTGAGAAGGCATGCTAAATGAGTATTCAAAAGTTTCTCCAAGCTTAGCTCAAGAGAGCTAGCAAGAGAAAACTGAAATCACAGAGTAATTTGCTTCTTTACGTTCTTCTTTTACCTCTATTTCCACATGCATTTGTGGATGTGTATAATAATGTGAAGATACGTAACTGGTCTCAGAGCAGTGAAAGCTGCGTGAGGAGTAGCTTGTCTAACACAGTGGTCTCCCGTCACAGGTTCATCCACAAAGTGTTTTCCCCTCAGCTTGCCCATGTCCCATTAATGGGACAGAGCACTGTTTGAGGTGTTGGGAGAGAGATCACTTTCCCTTTGGTAATTGATTTTTAGATTTCACAGGGCAAGCACTGCCTGTCTTGCTTGCCCTGACTGAACTCCCATGCGGAAGCTGATGTACTAGTTTATATGGATAACTAGGATTGACAGTAAATCCATGTATGCTCGTCCCAACAGGAAAATTCTGAATGACCTTTCATCCGATGCACCTGCTGTCCCTCGTATCGAGGAAGAAAAGGCTGAGGAGGACTCATCCGCTGCTGCCGTCACACCCGCAATCACCACTGTTACTGTCCCTACACCCATCTACCAGACCAGCAGCGGCCAATACAGTAGGTGACAGGTGGTTTGATGGGGCTGTAGCCATGGGTGTAGGTTTAATTAGAATTGAATTTTAAAAACTTTACCACTGTTGAACTCCGTGTTTTGGTCAACCTATGTCATATGCTCACAGCTGATTCTTCTTTAAGCAGGTAGCGATAACCTTGTAGTTGTATTACTTCATGTAATGCTTTAAAATGCCTGCCCAATTATCCAAAAACTTGGTACCACTGCACAAATTAGTTAAAATAAAAGGTAAACATATTGAGGGAGACTAACTAAAGCTAACACACTAACACTACAATATATTGTTGTTTTCAGTAGAGTTTAAAGCATTTTTAAATGACAGACTGCTAAAGAAAGTAGAATAGTTTGCACTTGTATACAAATCCAGGCCTAAAAAGATACAAATACGCTGCTCAAAAAATTTAAAGGAACACTTCTGAAAACACATCAGATCTCACTTGGAAAAAAAGCATGGTAGATATCTACACTGCTATGAACTGGGTTAATGTGTTAGGACTGAGAGGATGCCACATTGTTTGATGGAAATTAAAATTATCAACCTACAGAAGGCTGAATTCAAAGACACCCAAAAAAATCAAAGTGAAAAACAATCCAGCAGACTAGTCCATTTTCTCGAAATTTCATAACAGCAACTCACAGTGGTACTCAGTAGTTTGTGTGACCCATATGTGCTTGAATGCAGGCCTGACTGTTAATTTCACTAACACCAAAGCAACTGAAACTGATGAACAACCCCCTTTGCTACTTAACTGACCAGGTCAGTACCCCAGAATTTAACCGACTTGATGCTAAACTCTGAATAAATAGTGTTCCTTCCTCTTTTTTTTTTTTTTGAGCAGTGTATGTTCATCACATAGAGAATGAAAGGAGAGCTGAGCTATTTTGATTAATATTTATTTTTTGTGCAGTCCACAAGATGTGTAACAGTATGAGCGGGTTCATCACTGAAACACAGTTTGAAGCTTCGTGTCTGGATAAGCATAAGGCACTAAAAGAAACAAACACAAGTTGACAACATGTTCATCAGAATGTTTCTTCATGGGAATGCTGAGGAGCCACCTTAGGCTGTCTTTTCTTGTTATGGCTTCCTACCCCAAGTTCAAATTTTAAGATGGCAGTACCACAATAAAAATGAAACAAATTTCTAATGTATTTTTTTTTCCTTTTTTCTTTCCTTTTGTTCTATTCTGTCATCTGTCCCTCTCTCTGAACACATAGTTGCAATCACACAGGGTGGAGCCATTCAGCTGGCCAATAATGGTACAGATGGAGTCCAGGGCCTTCAGACTCTGACAATGACCAATGCTGCTGCAGCAGCAGCCCAGCCTGGTGCCACCATACTGCAGTATGCACAGACCAGCGACGGCCAGCAGATACTTGTTCCTAGTAACCAAGTGGTGGTCCAAGGTAAGACTGTCAGTCTGTTAGCTATGAATGCAGCCATTCTTGGAGAAAATAGTTCTTCCTAATCAATAATCTTTTCTGCTGTTGGCAGCAAAGGCAAAAACAAATAGCCATTAAACATTTGCTTTCTGCCAAATTGGCCTTTTAGCTGCCTCAGGTGATGTCCAAGCTTATCAGATCCGAGCAGCCCCTGCCAGCACCATTGCCCCCGGGGTGGTCATGGCTTCATCCCCTGCTCTCCCTACCCAGGGTGCCACTGAGGAGGTCACCAGAAAACGAGAGGTTCGCCTCATGAAGAACAGGTATAAACAGAGGAGGAATGAATGTTTTTGTTTTGTTTTGTTTTTCTGTCAGTAATGTCTTTGCAGTTTCCTAAAATATATTTCCCCCACTGCCGCAATTAGGATTCACAGTGTGCTTTATAATAAAGTAATGGTGCTTTACATATACGGTGGGGGTAATAATTTTTTGATCCCCTGCTGAATGCTTAACAGGCTCTAATTTTTATGGTAATTTCATCTTAATGGAGAGTGAGAGAGACAGAATATCAACCCAAAATCCTGAAAAAACACATTATATAAAAGTTATAAATTGGTTTGCATATCATTGAGTACAGAAAGTATTTGATCCCCAAGCAAAACACGACTTAGTACTTGGTGGAGAAACTTGTTTGCGAGCACAGCTGTACGACGTTTCTTGTAGTTGGTCACCAGGTTTGCACACATCTCAGCGGGGATTTTGGTCCACTCCTCTTTACAGAAACTCTGTAAATCCTTTAGATTTCTTGGCTGCTGCTTGGAAACGCGAAGCTTCAGCTCTCTCCACAGATTTTCTGTAGGATTGAGGTCTGGAGACTGGCTAGTCCACTCCTTAACCTTGATGTGCTTCTTCTTTAGCTACTCTTTTGTTTCCTTGATGGTGTGTTTTGGGTCATTGTCATGGTGGAAGACCCATCCAATGCCCATCTTCAGTGTTCTGGCTCCAAAACAGCCGAGAGTTGGCACCAGGGGTGTGCGATATATATTGTCTACAATAATATCGCAATTGCTGTGTTAGCGATGTGCAAGTTGACATTATTGAGTGTGCTAATGAGGAAAAAAGACAACAACAGTCAAACGCCTCGGCTCCATGCGTTCACTACTTTATGCTTTAATACAGGCTGCTGCACGTGCGCATTGAGAGTGCCCATACTGTGCGCTAGCATAGCTGCCTAAACAACACACCGTGACCACGACTAGCGGGATAAAGAGGAAGATGATGGATGGATGTTAATATCCTTTAAGTTAAAGTAGGTATGTTACAATCACTGCATCATAACCTGGCGACTTTCTCGGAGCTCACCTGTTTGGAGCCACAGATAATATGCTGAAGCGGTCTTCCAGAAGCGGGTTTCTGATCAGATGAAGGTGTGTAGTTTCTGTGATTTATTTTGCTATAATGTAGTGGGAATCCCCCTGAACACGACAGTCTTTTTTAAAAAAAGTTTTTTTCCTTCTGTCAAGTCTTCCGTATTGACCGATTCCTTTTGGAAAACTCGCCGAAGTTTTTCTATTTACATTTGTCATGCCCAGGACACTCTTGAAAAAGAGATTTTAATCTCAGTGTGTTTTTCCTGGTTAAATAAAGATTAAATAAAATAAAGTAATAAGTTTACGTCAAAAACACTGATTTAAGTCTCATATTTTACCAGCATGCACTTCTTGTTCGAACACATTTTTAAATAATGCAAAATATCGTTTATTATCGTTATAAAAAAAATTACAGAAAATATCGAGATATTTTTTTTTGTCAGTATCGCACACCCCTAGTTGGCACCTGCTCTTGTTTTATAGTTCGTCCACTTTCTTCCATAATTGCACCAATGTTTGGCACCATCTCACCAATCTTCTTCCTTGATGGTCTTGTAGCCCATTCCATTCTTGTGCAGGTCTACAATCTTGTCCCTGACATTCTTTGACGGCTCTTTGGTCTTGCCCACGAGGGTGGAGAGGTTGGAAAGGAAGAAATTATGTGGACAGGTGTGCTTTATACACATATAATGAATTGAGACTAATTGTAATCTGTGGGCACACAGCCAATCTGTGGGACACAGAATTCTGGCTGGGTTATGGGGGATCAAATACTTATTTCACTCAGTGACATACAAATCAATTTGCAGTTTTTGTTTTGTTTTTTCTGGATTTTTGGATGATATTCTGTCTCTCTCCATTAATAATGTAACTACCATTATAATTATAGAATGTTCATTTCTTTGTAATGAGCAATCTTACAAATTCAGCTGGAGATTAAATAATTATTCCCCCCACTGTAATCCCTGTACTGAGTATGTTTTGGCCCAGAGTTGGGTACATTTGAGAAGTGTGCACATTGAAGTTGTTCTCAGGCACACTACAGATTTGTTATACCAAATGTGGAGGCACCCTTCAACATTAACGAAGAAGCCTGATGTAGGACCAACAAAAACTGTAACATTAGCAAAGAAATCGGTGCGTTTTTGCTGCTTAAGTAACTTGGTTACAAGGTCCAGTAGCAGAAATAACGGCACCAACTCATTCCCACCAAACCAAACATTAAGACGGAAACAAAAATCCAAATTGTGTCTTATCCTTCTACAGAGAGGCGGCCCGTGAATGTCGCAGGAAGAAGAAGGAGTATGTTAAATGTCTGGAGAACCGAGTGGCCGTCCTGGAGAACCAAAACAAGACACTAATTGAAGAACTTAAAGCCCTTAAAGACCTTTACTGCCATAAATCAGAATAGTTCCTCTTCTGAACGCCACACTGGGCCAAGTAGCATTTCGGTACATTTCAAATGCTTTGACTGTTTCTGCCTAACTGGCCTTCCAGTTTGCCCTTGGCTGGCCTTTTTTTTTTTTTCCCCACCCCACAAAATCACCAAATACAGAAGACTGTTAGTATAATAAATTTAAAATACAAAAGTTGTGTATCGTTCTCCAGGTCTAATGAAGAACATTGTAAAAGTGCTAACTGAAACTGTATAGGGTATTACAGTACAGTAGTTACTTAAAAGATTACATCGAATAGTGTATGACAGTGGTTAAACATGTTGCTTTGTGTACGAGCCTGCGGTTTTTTTGTCATAGTTTTGGCTAATGCCCATATCATATAGCCTAATGCTGCTTTACAGGAAGAAGAAGAAGACTTTTATTTGTCATTATATGTAAACATATAATGAAATTTGTGTTCCAGAACACCCGAAATAGACGCTAAGGAGAAATCATTACATCTACCTGTTTTGTTTGTTTTATTTGAAGTAAAACAAATGGTTAAACTTCCAGGCCAACTCAGAGATGCTAAGGGTTCATAACAGTTTACTGAGGTATTAACTTCATCAACAGTCATCTCTCTTCAGATCTCAAGTATTTTTTTTTTCTTTTTTACTTGAATTATAGTTCAGTTGTTGAAAATCAGTTTATTTTTTTGCCTTACTGGACTCGTGTAGAGTCCAGTATTTACTATGTAAGCAATAATGCCACCTCAGGTTGGCCTGGGAGCATCACTGTTGTTGCTCTTTGCTGGCATTTAATTTGTCCCTTGCTTTGGTTTAGTGTAGTATTCAAACTGTAAGCCAAGAACTATTTTTAAAGTCTCCTAATATGTGATTTCAAGGACACTTGCTGAATATGTTATGTTGCAGTGAAGCAGCTTCACATTGAAGGTAGTAAATCAGATTTTAAAACATTTACTGGCCAAAACTTTGACAAGAAGACCGAGCTTGTTTAAAAAAGTGGGGGGGGGGAGAAGCATTGGTTGCTTTTGTTATAGATACAATTAAATATATATATTCAAATTGTAAAGTTATTTGATATTTTTCCTGCTGTATGTTTTATAAACTTTATGGAAAATATACAACAGCCAAGACATTACTGTATCAGGCAGACCCAGTCAGTTGCAGTTAAAGATTTTGAATGAATTGTGAATTTCTACTTGATCCACACCATTATGCTAACCACCTTGTAAAGGGGACTCTAGAGCTAATTGGGCACAAACGATTCATGTTTTTCTAAGGATTTTTAATGATGCTACCAACTGCCGAACATGAAGTAAGTGGAGCTGTGTATGTGCCAGCAGAAAGTTGATTGCCACTGTCATATCGGTTATATAATGAAATCTAATGTCACACTTTACCATTCACTCTTTTTTTTTGTTGTTTTTTGTTTTTTTTCCTGTTTTCCAAGAAGTGACGGTTGCCAAGTCTGTTATTAAAATAAGCTCATTAGCAGTCTGAGGTACGGCTTTAAAGGAAGATTGATTTATTACATTCTGGAGTCTCATTTTTATAGATTTGGTCAAGATTCCTATTAGTTGTGGGAACATTTTACTCACTAGCTTAAGAATAAATGTTAAATGTTTAGACATTAGGCGTGTTCATGGTTAGGATAATTGCAGTGTTGTTGCACTTGCTGATGTACGCTCTTAATTTGGTGAGTAAAATGCTGTCATAACAAAATAACATTTTAGAGGTTTAAAGGAAGAAGGAAACTGAGGTGTTTTCCAAAGCCAACTGAAACAACCGCAACTCTCAAAGTAATACTTTAAAGTAAGTGATTTTCCAGTGTTTTACTATCTTATTTCTGTTTTCCAACGTCTATTAAATGGTGGTAAAATATGAATTGCGACACGGTGAGATTGCAGGGCCATTTCTGGATATGTAGCAGATTGGATCCTTGATGAAATCTACAGAAGCTAGACGCTAAAGTAACATGAGTTTAACTCCAATAACCCGTAAAGATGTACACTCTGTTGAAAGGAGATCACTTTGTGGGACTTTGTGTGGTTTTTGAGAAGATATGTGTATGTATTTGTGTGTTTATTTTTTTATATTACTGTACATAGACTCTACAGCATGTGTAGACCTCATGTATTTCTGTTTATTTGATATGGGAAAAAAATGTTCTTATGGCTTGTATGAAAATCAACTTTGCATATTTGTAACATATATCAGTGTATAATTGAAAGCAATGTATGTGTGTATTCATGTAATCCACCGGGCCTACCACCGCCATGGCAGCTAGTGTATGAGAAAAGGCCTTTAATGGAGATGTTATATTTTGGAGTGCTGTTTAGGTTCAATAGAGTTTGTAGACAAAAGCAAGTCTGTTGAGAGCATTTGGGGTCCACAGGATATATCAGCTTCATCATTTTGTTCATTGGAAAATTTTGTTATGATTCTTAAATGTATCTTTTGCCTTTAATCATGGAATTTAAAAACACCGTTCCCATTATTCAGGATGATTTTCAAAATAAAATGTTTCATAAAAAAGCAATATTAGTTTTAACAGATTATTGTGAGGTTTTTTTTTTTTAGCAGTAGTACAATATTTAAATTCACTGTTTGTTAAATATTATTTTGTTGTGAAATATATTTATTAGGGAAATCATCCTAAATAAACAGAAATTACTCCAGCAGTAACAGTTTGCTGTCTTTTAAGTCAACAAATGAAAGCACAGTTTTTCTTTACTTTCTTGTGTCTCTGTTACTGTACCTGGACTATATTTATTTTATTACAAAGCTATTTTTTTCTCTTTTATCTCTTACTGACATTGGTTCCAATGTCAATAAAACTGTCTATTGTTACCTTCTTTGGTACATGTCAGTAAATCAGTCAACTCAATAGTTTATTCATTTCAACTAGAACCTAACTGGAGTGCTCTGTAATCAAACGTCTGATTTTAGCGTAAAACACATCAATTCATCAAAGCTTAAAGACAAAAGCAGAAAGGGAAACTTAAAAATGTCAGATTCTTCCTCCAGCTCACTGTAATCATTATGCTCAAGTTCTAAACACACGTTCTGCCTTCATAGTAAAGTCATAAAATATTTTTTTTGCAGTGCACTCCAGGGGGATGAAACGAGGTCGGACAAACAAGCAACCTTTAAATGGGCTTAAATTTGGTATTTAGTAATAAATGCCTGATCAGTGCCGGGGGTTAAACAGTGTGTGTAGGTATTGGTAGCAGTGAGAAATCATAGGTACCAGTGCCGTTATGATGTGACTGAGAGGAAATGCATTCTGGGGAGAAAATAAAAGTCTCGAGTAATTCACACATCCAGTGGTGCTTATAAAAACAAATCTAGTAATAATCCTTTCTGTTAATTTGATATAGTGAGCGCAACTTTGTGATGTGATTACACGATATCGTTTAAACAGTAACTGTGTTTTTTCTTTTTGTTTTTTTGTGCCAGAATAGTTTGTAACCACAAGCCTCATTTGTGCATGTAACAGAATGATGTTCATGTGTGTAAAAGTGTGTATATATAAATAGGATTTCTAGAACAGTAATGACATTTTTTCTAACTTTTAATGTGATGAGTTTATATATTGCCACTTTTGCAAGTTATCAGCGATTGCTTTTGAAAAACTCACCGAAGTTTTTCTATTTACATTTGTCATGCCCAGGACACTCTTGAAAAAGAGATTTTAATCTCAGTGTGTTTTTCCTGGTTAAATAAAGATTAAATAAAATAAAGTAATAAGTTAACGTCAAAAACACTGATTTAAGTCTTATATTTTACCAGCATGCACTTCTTGTACGAACACATTTTTAAATAATGCAAAATATCGTTTATTATCATTATCGAAAAAATGACACAAAATATCGAGATATTATTTTTTGTCAGTTTCGCACACCCCTAGTTGGCACCTGCTCTTGTTTTATAGTTCATTTTGCAAGTTATCAATTTAGGAAAAAAAAAAGTAAATGCCATGTATTATACAGTATCTTGTAGAGACAAGGTGGCCAAATGAAGCGTCAAACACTGTTTGTTTAAACATGGTCACATTATAAAACTATAATTATTTTAAAGTGCTGTTACTCTGGCGTTGTCTCTCTTTTGTAAACACTTGCTATGTCACAATAACCTGATACTGAAGATTATATATCCTATTGTTAATTGTTTGTGAAGTGTCTTTTCACAAAACCTGCTGGTTAACTACAAAGGAGTCTTTTTTTTTTTTCCATTTTGGTTGATTGCATTGTATTTAGTGTTATATTTCTGATAAAATGCTAGCATCTCATTTTGATAATCATGATTACTTTATTAGAGTTTCAACATGTACAGTATGAGGACATCACTGTCTCGTATAAGCCAGAAGTCTCCGTAGACTAGGATGCTTGCAGACGGCACTGTGATCTGTACTGAGATTAGGGAGGCAGGTGAAAGAGCCTGGAGAGGCGGGGGTATGCTCTGGAGAGAAGGGGAATGAAAGTCAGTAGAAGCGAGACAGAATACATGTGTGTGATTGAGAAGGAGACACCTAACAGTAAAGCTGCAAGGAGCAGAGCCGGTGAAGGTGGATGAGTTTAAATGCCTGGGATCAAACATCCAAAGCAACAGAAAATGTGGAAGAGAGTGCAGGGAGGGATATGAGTGTCAGGGGGGATTTGTGACAGGAGGATTGCAGCAAGAGGGAAAGGAAAGCTTTACAAGATGGTAGTGAGACCTGCTATGATGTATGGTTTGGAGAAGGTGACACTGATAGAAGACAGGATAGCTGGAAGTGGCAGACTTGGATATGCTCAGATTTTCAGATTTGGGAGTGACCAGGACAGACAAGATTAGAAGTGAGTAATCATCAGAGGGCCAGCTGAGGTTGATGGTATGGAGACAAAGTTAGAGAGGCAAGGTTGAGATGGTTTGGACATGTGCAGAGGAGGGAGAATGGATATACTGAACAAAGAAGGTTGAAAATGGAGCTGCCAGGCAGGAGAAAAGAGGAAGACCACAGAGATGATTCATGGATGTAGTGAAGGAGAAGGTTGGTGTGATCAGGATGCTAGGGATAGGGTGAGATGGAGGCAGATGATCCACTGTGGTGACCGCCTAAAGGGAAGAAGAAGACTTTGTCAGAGTTTAAACAGTTATGGGTCAGGGGAAATGTGTCAGTTTGTCTCCTAAAATTGATTAAATTTCCTTCATTTTAAGCTCAGAGCATCTTTTTAAAGCATTAAATCTGGTGTGGAGGGATGAATAGGATGTAGCAGTTATATAATAGATGAGAGAAACATGGATGGATGCGACCAACACCTTTAAGGACTACTTCTGAATATTTAGAAATCCATCCATCCATCCATTTTCTTCCGCTTATCCAGGGCCAGGTCGCGGGGGCAGGAGCCTAAGCAGAGAAGCCCAGGCTTCCCTCTCCCCAGCCACCTCCCCTAGCTCATCCGGGGGGACCCCAAGACGTTCCCATGCCAGCCGAGAGATATAATCTCTCCAGCGTGTCCTGGGTCTGCCGCGGGGGCCTCCTCCCGGTGGGACATGCCCGGAACACCTCACCCAAGAGGCGGCCAGGAGGCATCCTAATCAGATGCCCGAGCCACCTCAACTGGCTCCTTTTGATGTGGAGGAGCAGCGGCTCTACTCTGAGCCCCTCCCGGATAGCTGCACTCCTCGCCCTATCTCTAAGGGAGAGGCCAGCCACCCTTCGAAGGAAACTCATTTCTGCCGCTTGTATTCACGATCTTATTCTTTCGGTCACTACCCAAAGCTGGTGACCATAGGTGAGGGTAGGAACGTAGATCAACCAGTAAATCGAGAGCTTCGCTTTTACACTAAGCTCCCTCTTCACCACGACAGACCGGTGCAGCGTCCGCATCACTGCAGAAGCAGCCCCGATCCGTCTGTCGATCTCCCGCTCCCTTCTCCCGTCACTCGTGAACAAGACCCCGAGATACTTGAACTCCTCCACTTGGGGCAAGAACTCGTTCCTGAGCCGGAGAAGGCACTCCACCTTTTCCGGCTGAGGACCATGGCCTCAGACTTAGAGGTGCTGATTCTCAGACTGGAACAGAGTCCAGCCCTTCTCCAGGAGACTGGTTCCAGAGCCCAGGCCATGCGTTGAGGTGAGCCCAACTATATCTAGCTGGTATCTCTCAACCTCACGCACTAGCTCAGACTCCTTCCCCACCAGAGAGGTGACATTCCATGTCCAAATATCCAGTCTTGATAGCCAGGGATCGGTCTGCCAGGGCCTCCGCCCTCAGCCACCGCCCAACACACACTGCACCCGACCCCTACGACACCTCCTGCAGGTGGTGGGCCTACAGGAGGGCGGGCCCATGTAACCTCTTCGGGCTGCACCCGGCCAATCACCACGGGCTAATGCCTGGCCACCAGACGCTCTCCCTCGAGCTCCCTCCCCAGGCCTGGCTCCAGGGTGGGGCTCCGGTAACCCCATCCCGGGCAGGGTAAACTGTTCTCTTGCTTTTATAGACATAGGAGTCTTCTGAACCGCTCTTTGTCTGGACCCTCCCCCAGGACCAATTTGCCATGGGAGACCCTACCAGGGAGACAAGCCCCCGGGCAACATAGCTCCTGGGATCACCGGGACACACAAACCCCTCCACCACGATAAGGTGGCAATTCACGGAGGATCCCAATCTCAAATTTGTTCTAACATGCCTTTAAAGCCATATCACATGACCACAAACTATGTGTGTGCCGGGTAAACATGAAGCAGTCGGAATGTCGGTGGATCGATCCCCGGCTCCTCCTGTCCACGTGTCCGCCCTGAGTTGCCTATGATGCATCCATTGGAGTGTGAGTATGTGTGTGAATGTTCGATAAAAGTGCTTAGGTGTAGATTAATACAGCATTGTTTGAATGTGTGTGTGTGTCTGGGTGAATTAGACTTGTAGTAGAAAGTGCTTTGAGTGCTTAGAATTGAGCATAAAAATAGTATATAAGTACCAGTTCATTTACTATTTATAAATAAAGGATAATGGTGTTTACTTAAAAAGAAGTTTGCTGAAATATGTTTTCGATCTCCAGCTTTGAATGCATTCAAACATTCAACAGATACCCCCACACACACACTGCTGACAGATTCACACAGATATCTGATTGCTTAATTAAACATCCAGCAAAATTTAAACAATCTGTGGTTTCCTTGTTTGGTCACATACAGCCAGAATCAGAAGACAGGAGGCGGGAATCCTATTTCCTAATCCAGAAATTGTGGGAGGTCACATTTTTATACAAACTTTCTGACACTGGTTCCAGTGGTAGGTCAGCAAATCATCAGCTCAAGAATTAATTTTCAAATCAAAGCAGTTTGCAGTACTTTTTAGAGTAAAAGTTTTTGTCATTCTGTCTATGTTTTCCAGAGCTTTCAAAAGCAGTTTATAAGCTTTATCAGTTGTCATTACAACAAAGTTTAGAGCGTTGCACCATCTCATGGTAAAAAAAAAAGGATTCTGACCCTGTCTCCATTTAGAGCACATTTTACAGAGATCCTTAATTCCGGGGTCTCCAATTTTTTTCTTGCAACTCTACATTAAATGTTAACATTCTTATGAATATTTAATTAAACAGCTATTGTTATTACTTTTAAAAAAATTAAGATTTTACAAATGTAAAATGTAAAAAATATACCACCTCACTTAATTTAGGCCCTGCTGGCTTTTTTGGTGTAATTTATCCTGATTTATTGCCTTGATTAATTTACAAATGATGCGCTAACTGACAGGTAGATAATTCTAGGATCGGCTTCAGTTTTCATTGTCAAAATAGGGTGTGGATCGGTGACGATACAAAAATAGTACCGTTGTAAATACATTTCATGAGTTTAAATCTACTTTAATAGACATCCTTCGCAACTAATCAACGGCTTTTAAACACTTGCGTATTGATTTATTAGCCAATGGGAGTGAATGGAATTCCGAGATGGGCGGACTTACAACACTGTGCCAAGTCGTTCCAGTTTGGGAGCTCCGGCAACAGATGGTGGTAGCGGCAACGGCTACCTACGGCAGTAGTCTGGTAGTGTGGAGACTCAAATGGGGGTGTCCGGAATAGTTAGTAGAATTGGTTGTCTAATGGGGGACCGGGAAAAGGCTTTGCCAGTCCAACTCCACTGATAGTTTCTCGCTTGCTCTCTTGGATTTTTTGAGGTTTTTTGTTTCTTTGTTTTTCAGAGAAGGCCGCAAAAGCCTCGAGCTGGATTTGCCGATACGCTGAGCTCAGTTGCAAGAGGAGATCTCTGGGATTGCTCGGAAAGTCTCATAAAATGTGTCTCCCGCAGTTTGACATTTTGAAGTCGTGACGCATTCACTTTCTGGACACAGCTGTGTTTGCATGGTACCAAAAGGTGGAACTGATGAGGAACAGCGAAAAGTTACCGAGGCAGGCTAACTAGTTAGCTAACATGCTATAATGCTAGTTGACTACTTAGCAGCGAAACTCTGGCATGTTGAATGAATGAATGAATGGACGGATCACCTGTATTAAACTGACAGCGGCTTGTTGTTAGGGCAAAAACACATCGATTGTTACATACTTCCACTCTGATTTTCCACAAAAAGGTGAGCCCTTTGATTATTTGGTTTTCGGTTGTTGCACTACTTAGCCACAAATGGACAGGAATGCAGTTTCAGGGAGTTGGAGGAGAGCGGCGTTTTAGCACGCAAAGATAATGTCCTTGCACTGACTGAAGCCTGGTAATGCTTATGAGGCCGAGGGGAGCTAACCTCAGCTAGCCACAGATATTTGCACTACTTGGATTTGGCTGCAATAGTGTGAAGCTTCCGCGCAGTTTGGAATGGGGAATACGGTGTCATGCTGTGTGTCTCCCGAGTCGAGCCCCAAACTACCGTCGAGACTGCCGGCAGAGCGGCTGGAGGAGTTCCAGACCAGCACCGAAGTGAGCGACGACAACACTGTACCCTACCTGCAGCACATAAGCGACAGAGAGGTCCCTGACGGTAGGACTCTGCCTCACATCTGGCACATCATGATTCCTTTATAGCTTTAACTCCATTTTCCTTTCAGTATGTAGGCCTGTGAAACACTACGCCCACATTTGTTTGTTTATAGGGACGCTCATCATAACCCAGCCACTGGCATAGTGCAGGATGTGTGTGTGACTCCCAAGTCAAACTTTGATGACATAACGTATACACCCCACAAGTGTGAACCCGCTTCTGCTAATATTGACACACAGGATAAATCTAAAGGAAGCAACTTTTAGCAATTAAATAAGAATGTCGTCTTTCATATCTCAAGGGACAGCTCACACACACGGAGATTATTGTCTAGTAAGCTCTTATATTGTCATGTTAATGGCAGTACTGTCCTGATAACGAGGGCATTCTTGGTACTGTTTAGCCACTGAATCAATCAATCAATCAATCACATACAACCAGGAACACAAAATCACCTAAAAGGATTCAAAAAGTTAATCGTGGTAGAAATGAATGAGAATTTGCATCTGTTATTAAGTCTGTATCATACTGACCATATTGGCATCACGTAAACAAGTTAGCCATTAACAATGAAAAAGAAATCATTTAAAAGTGGGCAAATCAAGCCGTTTATATTTTGTTTATTTTTGCCATTTCTATGGCATACTGTGTGTGGGGAAAGTAATGTCCAGGTGACAACTTTAAGTTAAACTTACTTTGCAAATTCCTTAAAAAAAAAAAAAGTGTCTTGGGGTGTTTCCTGACTGCTGCCAAGAGGGAAGCATCTAAAAACTTTGCTGCAAACAAACTTCATGTGTCTGTAAGATGCTGGTCATTGACTTCACTCTTGCAGAATCAAAAGTGTGAATTAAGCTTAGCGCCCTTCTGTGTTTTTATTCCCACACTGTAATTTCATGCTGTGGTCTCACGCTGTGGTACAAGCCCCTGATCAGGAAGGCATCTCGGACATTCCTCTGTGATGCAGGCCCAAGCTCAGTCTTTGTCACCACTCTTCACTGATAACTGGACTTGCGCAGAGTTCATTCCATTTATGTTGTTGTGGACAGTTGAGCGCAGTTTGGTGACACCAGCTGTTGGCAGGGTGAGGGAGGAGGAATCAGGCTAGCAATCTGTCTTGCGTTCCTTATGGTACTCCCTTCATAAATGCTTCCATCACTTAATCCCTTGTCTTTTATGTAATATGCCGTCTGCACAAATTTGGAGAAAACACTGTCATGTTTGTCCATGTGCCAGTGCTGTCTACAAATCAATCTAATCAGAATCAGAAGGTTTTATTGCCATATGGGTGAACAGGTTCACAACATTAGGAAATTGCTGCGGTACTTTGTGCTTACATAAAAACAAATAAGTATAAAAACTATAACACAATCTTACAAAATATACAGTACAGAGATTAGAGAGATGAGTATAAAAACTGTAACACAATATTACAAAATATACAGTACAGTAATCATTTAGTGCAAAGCAGAAACCAGGTGAAAATCACACTGCACAATGTCTCCTTCACAGTGGTTTAAAAACCACAGATTTAGTTTTAAATGTAGTTTGTGATAGGAACAAAAAAACTTTGATGTAGTGCTTGTGTTCCTGATGGGGTCTCTGTTTGCCTAATGTTAAATAATTGGTAAAATGAAAATTAAACAGTGACACAATTGCATTTGCTGATAGTCCATCCATCCATCTATCCATTCTCTTCCGCTTATCCTTTTTCAGGGTCGCGGAGGGGATAGTACTCAGACAAACTGGTTTTAAGAAGTAAAGGTGCATTTATTGTAATGTTCTGACTTTCAGCACAGTGCTCAGGAATTAGATATTATAATGTTTTACACAAACCTTTCAGAAGAACTTTTGTCACATCCAGTCCATAGAGTTTAATATGATGTCGGCCCACCCTTTGCAGCTATAACAGCTTCAACTCTTCTGGGAAGGCTTTCCACAAGGTTTAGGAGTGTTTATGGGAATTTTTGACCATTCTTACAGAAGCACATTTGTGAGGACAGACACTGATGTTGAACGAGAAGGCCAGGTTGAGATCAGGACTCTGTGCAGGCCAGTCAAGTTCTTCCACACCAAACTCACTCATCCATGTGTTTATGGACCTGCTTTGTGTGCTGGTGTGCAGTCATGTTGAAACAGGAAGAGGCCATCCCCAAACTGTTCCCACAAAGTTGGGAGCATGAAATTGTCCAAAATGTCTTGGTATGCTGAAGCATTAAGAGTTCCTTTCACTGGAACTAAACTTTACACTTGGCACAATGCAGTCAGACAAGTACCGTTCTCCTGGCAACCGCCAAACCCAGACTCATCCATCAGATTGCCAGACAGAGGAGTGTGATTCATCACTCCAGAGAACACGTCTCCACTGCTCTAGAGTCCAGTGGCAGCGTGCTTTACACCACTGGATCCGACGCTTTGGTGATGTAAGGCTTGGATGCAGCTGCTCGGCCATGGAAACCCATTCCATGAAGCTCTCTGCACACTGTTCTTAAGCTAAACTGAAGGCCACATGAAGTTTGGAGGTCTGTAGTGATTGACTGCAGAAAGTTGGTGACCTCTGTGCAGCTCAGGATCTACTGACCCGGCTTTGTGATTTTTTTTATTTTTTTTTTACAGGGCCTATCATTTCATAGCAGAGTTGCTGTCATTTTCATTCACTTCCACTTTGTTATAAAACCACTATCGGTTGACTTTGGAATATTTAGTATTGAGGAAATTTCCTGACTGGACTTGTTGCACAGGTAGCATCCTATCACAGTACCACACTGGAATTCACTGAGCTCCTGAGAGCGACCCATTCTTTCACTAATGTCTGTAGAAGCAGTCTGCATGCCTAAGTGCTTGGTTTATACACCTGTGGCCACGGAAGTGATTGGAACACCTGAATTCAATGATTTGGATGAGTCAGTGAATACTTTTGGCAATATAGTAGATCTGACTGTTTCTGTTACAGTATTTCCCATTATCAATAATAATTTACATAAATACACTGTATGGTGTTATCGGTGTTTGATGGGTTTATTAGCTCATGACTTTGTGCTTTCTCCTTTGGACTGATCTCAATCCAGAGATGAAAGCTAAATACTTCACTCCATTCGCTAACGTATATTTGAATGCTTTTTGTTTCATCAGAGCTGGCCTTGGAGTCTAATCCATCGGACCACGCCCGTGCAAGCACCATCTTCCTTAGCAAGTCCCAGACAGATGGTGAGCAATCATAACATGACAAACAAAAGTGATTCACACAAACTGTCTTCATCTGAAACCCAGTTAACAGAAAACAGACACACATCTTTACACTTGAGCAAATGTCTGATGCAGCTGGACATTAAACAGTCTTTAACCTGCCAGCTTCCCTAGCAGTGTGATGTTCACGAACAGAGAGCGGTGCAGGTAACTGTCAGGCGAAGTTACAGCAAACAAGCGGTCTCAAATGCCCTTCATCCTATGTTCTCTATCCTGGGTGGGACTTGACATGAGCTATAACAACAGGGCTATAGAGATACTGTTATTAAGAAATTCATCACTTGCTTCTCTGTAGAGCTTGCTTAAGCCTGAAGTGCATCATGCACCTTCTGTATCATTAAAAATCAAGTTAGTAATTAATTGAAGACTTTAAATTGTGTTGTTGTCTTAAATTAGTAAAGTAATCAATCACCAAAGGATTTGATACTAGTGGTAAGTTCAGTATCAAGATTGCAGGAAAGCTGCAAGTCTTGAAAAGTTAATCATTGAAGTTATAAATAAAATATAAAATAAATCTTTTCTTTTAATAGTTTAATTTATGCATTATTTCTTGTCACTGCTGTTTTTTTTTTTTTTTAATGATTTTTGACTGAAAAGGTTGTTAAATGTTATTTTATGTGGCACTAGTATTCTTCCACAGAAACCCTGTGATTAATACTGCATTAGTTCATCTTTGAACTTTTTTTGTTCTTTTACAGTACGAGACAAGAGGAAAAGTAACCACATAAACCATGTCGGTCATGTAAGTGTTAAATTGTGTGAATAATGATCTTAAATTTGTGTTTTTGTTTTTTTAAACAACAAACAAAAAATAAAATGAACTTTTTTTTTTCTTTTTTTTTTTAATCCTCTGATGGTGAATTTTATTTTAAATGTAACTAATTATGGGCTCAAGAGCTGGTGCATTTTATGATCTAATAGACATTTCCTATTTGTCTTTACATTTACCATTTGTTGGTAAATCTAAAAAGTACTGCAGAGCTGAGTTGAAGAGCTGAATTAGTGTGGAAAGCCTTGGAAACAATAATAATTAATAAATAGTGTTAAACAATAATTGTAACACAAGAGCTTTTGAAGCTATGAAGACTGTCTGTCCCCCTGATCGCTTGAAGTTGATTTTGTCATTTTTATGTCTTAAGGTATCTCCTGGTCCACTGTCAAAGAAATACAGCTCCTGTTCAACCATCTTCATAGACGACAGCACCGTGAGCCAGCCAAACCTCAAAAGCACAATCAAATGGTGAGACTGTGTGTCAGAAACACAAACATGCAGTTACCAAAGCTTCCTCATTTCACATGGGGCTGGGGGTAGGGTAGGGAATCCTGTTACATCACAGCATAGTAATCCTGAAGTAATACAAAACAGATGCGTGACTAAAGCTGATGTTGTTACACCTCATTTAGGACAGTAATCTGTAATGAGAGTAGTTTAGTGAATGTGGATAATTATGTCAGGATTATCTTGGTGTGTTTAAATGAAGCCTTCTTGCTGAATGTGTCAAGTATTTTGACACATCATAAGCTCCAATACGCATGCACACACTGTGCTAGTGGCCCATTGAGATTGTAACTATGAAGCTGATCAATCTTTCTTTCTTTCAGTGTCACTTTAGCAATATACTACCACATCAAAAACAGGTAGGTGTAAATCTTGGATTTGCGCTTTATCATGTCACTTGTAGCACATTATTTTATTAAAACTAGTATTCCTGTGAAGTCTATTGACTGATGTATCGTTTGTGCTGTAGGGACTCAGACAGGTCACTGGACATCTTTGATGAGAAGTTGCACCCCTTGTCGGTGAGTGTGTTAATGAAATTTCCTCCAGCTTGATAACGATGACAGTCAGTCCCGTCACATAACAGTTTCTTTAAAGTTGCCTCTGCAGGCTATCACAGTGTTGTTAAAATAAAATGTTTAGACTTTGTTTTATTTTGAGGGTTTCAAAATTGATTTTGGGTAAGATAAGGTCATGAGTCACAGTCACGAGTTCACCTGTAACGCAAACTGACAGAAGCAAACCTTCGATTTTATAATGAATGCTTTTTCCTTGTATTTTCACCCTGTAGCCTAAACGCTGTGTGTCAAAAGAAGCATGTAAGGACACTTAAAGAGGAGCTCTTAGTGAGTGCATATATTTCTGTGAAATCATTTTAGACTCACATCCTTCATGTGGGTGTGAGTCAGTATGTGGACCTATCATGCTTCCGTGTGTAGGCACTCTGCCTACTGGTCTGTTCTGAGCCATATTTATCTAGAAACCTCACAAGTTAATAAGAGTGGTCAGTGATGCATCACCAAAATGGATGTGAATCACTGATTTAAAAAAAAACAAAACAGTAATGAGGAAGAAAAACCTCCTCTGTTATTGTCTGTATTAATGGTTTCCATTCAGTTGTAGATTTGCGATAAAGATGCAGAAGTGGTTTCTTTTCACTGTCTGATGCTTTTGGCATGGCTCATGCTATAGTGGTGGAAAAGTTAAACGTGATCCACGGTATCTGCTGCTAATGGATTTCAGCAGTTTTCACCAATCCATTTTTGGTACTTGGCAACATCGTCGTGTATCATCTATGACACATGGAGCTGTTTGTGACGTGTTTCCACGCAGGTTTTGGCTCCAGAGATTTAGATGAATAACTCAGAGCGTTCAGTGGAAACAGTAAAAAAAAAAAAATACAAATATGACCTGATTGCTTGTAGACCTTGAGTGCTTCTGTCAGACATGTGTGGATTTTTTTTTTTTCTCTTTCTCTTCCATGCAGAGAGAGCCAGTGCCTGATGACTACGCATATGTAGACCCAGAACACAAACTGATCTACCGCTTTGTCAGAACGCTCTTCAGTGCTGCACAGCTCACTGCAGAATGTGCCATCGTCACACTTGTAAGTGGTGTCTTGATTATTTTATTATATTCACAACAGTAATTGTATTGCACGCTGTATATTTTATTTAATCCAGCTGCATATCGCAGGCGGCGACAAGAACCACACAGGTTTACCTTCAGTGTCAGTGAACAGGTCCTTTGCCTCCCACCTGTTTTCAAAGTCCACTTTTTGTTTGGCCATTTTGCTGAATGCTGATCAATGTGTCATTGGCAACATGGGAAAATGGGTTAGTGCACAGGGCTTGACCTGCACGGCAGCTGTTGCAATGCATAGTGGGATTTAAGTGGTGGGAATGCTACTTACTGGGGGGCATTAATCATAGCCATATTAAATTAACTCGTGGTTCGAATATAATTATCTCTTGAGTTTGACATATGTGACCTAGTGGGTTTTCACCCAAGTTGTGCTTTAGGATCACTTTTGTTACTTATAGGGTAATAACCTGTGTTGTGTGAGCCAGATGAGCTGCTTGAGGTTTAGTGTTAACAGCTATCCAATTCAGGGTCACGGGGGAGTGCAGCATATCCCAGCTGTCATAGGACGAGAGGCGGGTCTGCCACAGGGCTAACACAGAGAAAGACTTACATTCACACCTACAGCCAAGTTAGAATCACCAGTTAACCTACACTTTAGGCTTTGGGAGGAGAATCCATGCAGTTTCCAATTTTGGAAAAATCTCTGCATAATTTTAGTTCTTTGTCAAAATGGCTGTTTTGGATGTTTACAATGGCATTAGGCTAAATCCAATTAGGCTGCACTGAAAATAAACTGGGTGACCTGCACATAGCTGTAGAGCTAGTAGTACTAGTATGCTGTGATGTTGCATTAACTGGCCACCAGATGGCAGTGAGCTCCTGCATTTGTTCTGCTCATTTTTAACTCTGATCTGTCAGGAAGAGTAGGATTGGGGGGGGGGGGGGGGGGGGGGGGGGGTTGTTGAGCGCTTGCCAAGCCACATCCAACACATTTAAGTTTTGCAGTTAGTGTTGCCATGTTGTCTGTCAGCCTGTGGTTGTCCTGTCTCATATTCATTGTTATTACGAGACCAGCAGCTCTGTAGCTACAGATATTAAATGTAGTTTGATAGGTGCGTATAGGCACCTTTCTCTGTACAGGTACACACAGCCAGATTGTTGTTCCTGATCAATTGTAGTGAACTAGAAAATGAATTATTAACACCTCTGGAGTTTTGATCTTTTAACATTCTTCTTCCACAAGGTATACTTGGAGCGCTTGCTGACCTACGCTGAGCTGGATATCTGCCCTGCCAACTGGAAGCGCATTGTCCTGGGAGCCATCTTGTTGGCTTCTAAAGTCTGGGATGACCAAGCTGTGTGGAATGTCGACTACTGCCAGATCCTAAAAGACATCACTGTGGAGGACATGTGAGTTTTATGCAAATGCTCTGAAAAATGAGAACATGGTGACAGTAGAAGAACCTGGTTTCAGAAACTCTGTGCCAATTAACTGGAATATAACAATATTCAGCACTATAAATGCCATGTTCACAAAATACATGTTAAAGTGCTGTATAGTTCTATTGTTTTCATTCACGTTTTTCAGATTTGAGTTTGGATGGTATGACCTTTGTGGACTTAAGTTAAACTGCTGTATCTTTAAAATTGTGGTGTTTTGTCAAGTATTACCAAGAATATAAAGCAGAATGAGTGCTTCAGTAGCAGAAAGTGTACACATCAAGGCAAATCTTGCACTAGGGGTTAGAATAATAGCAATTCAATGGAAGGAGTGACTTCAGCCTTATCAGGGAAATCCTCCCTTTGCTAGAGGAAAAGTGGTACTGACTAGATAAAACTCAGCATGCTGACTGTGGAACCAAACTGAGTCCTCTGAGTCTGCAGCACTGATAGTGTTTTGCACCCTTGTGTCAACCAGTTGAAGCAATACAGTCAGAGTGCATTCAAACAAAACTAGTTTCTTCATTGTGTTTTTCAGACATGTCAGAAATGTGATGTGCTCATAGCTGTATGTGTTAGTGGGATGAAAAGCCGGAGGGGAAGTGAGAGAAATATGACGCGCATTTTTACACCATCACTTCAAGAATGTAATTGCAGCATTTCACTTAAAATTGCAAGAAAATGTTTGATAGATTAACAGTTAGGAAAGAACGTGTTGTCTCCATTTAGCGCCTCCTCTAAGACCACAGCACTCAGCCTTTGCACAAACTTGATTTCCCCCTTTTGGGTTTGGAAAGAGGTGCTGCTCCCACTGTTTCAACATTGTTCCAGCTGTCTTGGGGTCTGTTTGAGAGGTTGAACTCATACAAGTACCCTTAATTTTATTTTGGAAGGGTTGTCTGGGCTTACTCTTGATGAACTCTGGGGTGCCAAAACATGGATTGCTGGCATATTCAGATGGGGAAAGCTCCAGGGATTCACATGCATGGAAAAATTAGTTGATTTATGAAATACTGGGATGGAGAGAAGCCAGAGCATCTCTGCTGTCTGTCAGGGTGTAAGAGGCGAGTGGCTGCACCTGGAAGGCTCAGGCTTTATTTCCTACAATTGCTTTTTTGTGTGCACGCGCATATGTGTGTGTTTGTGAAAGAGGTCGAAAGTGCCTCCTTGTTTTTTCGTGATTTGGAAAGATGCGTGCACTCTCTCTGCGAGCCCCCATCTCTCTTGGACTCCTTCCTCTCATACGTCTGACCTACTGTGTCTGTGCTCTGTTTTCATTGCTTCCACTGAAGTGTCTTTGTGAGCCCGGTCGGGTCTGGATGGAGGGATGGGAAGAAGAGTAGAGAGAGAGAAACAGAGAAATGAAGAGGAGGGTCTCAAGTGCTCTCACTGCTTCTACATAATGGTCCTGGCTCTCGCCCGCTCCATTAGTTGCCCTGGGAGACCAGACATCACACACACACTCACACTCGCTCTCACCACCTTTGCTGACCAACAAAGCATCCTGGATGCGGTCTCCTTGGCGACCACCTCCCTTAGATTTTACTCGTGACTGTGATGATGAGGAAGGATGATGGAGGTTGTAGTCTGGAAAAGGATGCACTGTGATACTCCAGCTAAGTGCCTGGGTGTCTGATTACCCACAAGTGTGTATGTGTGTGTTTGAGACCTTTAGAAAGATATTGGATTCCATCTTCAGAGACACAACTTTTAAAGCTGAAAGTGACAAAGAAGTTTGTAAAGAGATTTGCCTGTCCCACCTGCTTTTACAGTGACCATTTCTTCAAATCATGTCGTCTTCTGTGCTGCTTGCTAAAGAAGCAAAGCCAGAGGTGAAGATTTTCTTTCTGTGACTAATGCCACATGTCTTTTGAGTGGCTTTTTGATGTGTGCCCTTTGGTCCTTTTTATGACATTTCTGAGACCTCTCAGGATGACTTGCAATTGTCATTTGGGAATGTTTTATGGTTTTTAGAAGAAAATCAATATTAGGAACAGTCTCTGGAGCTTGAAAAAGGCGACTGGACTTCTTTTTGTTTCTTGAAGACGTTTCACCTCTCATCCGAAAGGCTTCTTCAGTTCTCAACCAAATGGTGGAGAGACCCAGGTATTTAAACCCCTGTGGGCGTAGTCCCCTGGAGGTGGTTATGACCCTCTATTGATCATGTGCGTGAACACATGTGCCCAGGTGTGAAGGGGGCGTGGGTCATATTTAATCAGTGGTTTCAGTTGAAACCAACTTAGGACTCCGCTCCATTGTTTCCTGTGGCCTATTGAGGTCACTGGAACAAAGGTGTGAATGGGGGTTGAGACGGCTGGGAAGGGAGCTCAGGACAGCACTGTAAGCGGGGGAAAGTTGGTGACGTAATCCACCTCCTCTGTTCAATGATGGTTGTTCACAGTGGACATAGATGGCTTCTTTCACTCCTCTTTCAAACCATCTGTTTTCCCTGTCCAAAATGTGAACATTGGCATCCTCAAAAGAGTGCCCTTTTTCCTTCAGATGCAGATGTACTGCTGAATCTTGTCCTGTCGAGGTGGCTCTTCTATGTTGTGCCATTCGTTTGTGAAGAGGCTGTTTGGTTTCACCAATGTAGAGGTCCGAGCACTCTTCACTGCACTGAACAGCATACACTACATCGCTGATCTTGTGTTTGGCGGGTTTGTCCTTGGGATGAACCAGTTTTTGTCTTAGGGTGTGACTTGGTTTGAAGTATACTGAGATGTCATGCTTGGAGAAAATTCTTCTGAGTTTCTCTGACAAGCCTGCCACATATGGGATGACAATGTTGTTCCTCTTGTCCTTCCCATTCTCTGTAGTTTGTGTTTGGCCTTCATTCCTGTGCATCTGTTCATCAAATCAGCTAAGATGCACAGGAATGAAGACTACTATGACCTGGATGACTGAGAATCTACACAGAAATATTAGGAACATTTTAAACATTGTTGCCCTTGGAGCAAAAATGCTAGTAGATTTAAATAAAGTGTTTATATTTCATTAAGGCACAACTGTAGTTAAATAATTATCTGATCCCCTGCTGAATTTCTAAGTTTGCTCACTTAGAAAGAAATGAGCAGGCTCTAGTTTTTATGGCGAGACAGAATATCTACCAAAAGTCCAGAAAAAAACACGTTACATAAAAATTATGAATTGATTTACATGTAATTTAATGAAATAAGTATTTGATCCCCAAGCAAAACATGACCTAGTACTTGGTGGAGAAACCCTTACTCAGCATGTTTTCCTCCAAACACGGCAGGTCAAGTTGATGGAGCTTGATTTTGCTTTCATCTGACCACAGCACTTTCTCCCAGGCCTCCTCTGAATCATTTACATGTTCACTGGCAAACTTAAGACGGGCCTGCACATGTGCCTTCTTGAGCAGGGGACCCTGTGGGTGCTGCAAGATTTCAGTCCAGTGTGTTATCAATGGTGTTCTTGGTGACTGTTGTCCAACTGCCTTCAGATCATTAATGAGCTCCTCCTGTGTGGTTTTGGGCTGATCCACCACCTTTCTCATGATCATCCTCACCCCACGAGGCAAGATCTTGCATGGAGCTACAGACCGAGGGTGACTGGTGGGCATTAAATTTCTTCCATTTCCGAATAATCACACAAACAGTTGCCACCTTCTCACCAAGGTTCTTGCTGATGGTCTTGTAGCCCATTCCAGCCTTGTGCAGGTCTACAATCTTGTCCCTGACGTCCTTTGGCAGCTCTTTGGTCTTACCCAAAGTGGTGGAGAGCTTGGAATAAAAAAAAATGCTCTACACAATTTTTTTGCTTTTATTCATTTAATCCACAACTCCAAAGTTCTCAAGTGTCACCATATAAGTGTGAGCGTTTTACCCACATTAGCAGCTAAAAATAGACCTGCAACAGAAACCTATTTAGCATGTCAATAAAAAGCATTACAACATTAAGCTCATGCAGCTCCATGTTTTCTCAGTTTGCAAAGTGCAAAGAAGCGGCGCTGTTACTGAGACAGTGAGTTCATGTGGAGTCACAGAATATAAACAGGGTGTAATATAAACCGGTTTATATTCTGTGGGTGTGAAACTAAATGTTTTTCTAGTGTTCAGAACAGCAGCACTTGTTCCTGTGATCACTATAAAAACTTTTACTGGGAAAAAGCTGGAGGGAGTCCTTCATCGAAACACCCGATTAACAAGCTCCAACATGAAGAAAAGCAAACTTTGTAGCTGCTCCCGTCCACCGCCGTGAAGTTAAAACATGCAGATAAACTGCTAAGTTAGTCTGGCACGATGTTTAAATCAGGCAGCTCGCTGAACGCTGGCAGTGATACCTGCAGCAAGCAGGGGTGCGTCTAAAGGTGGGGCATTAGAAACATTGTTTAGCAGATTTAGATGAATCTAAACATAAATAAAACCTATTAATTTGAATGTATTAATATTTAAAAATATAAAATAAAAGCTGGTCAGTAAAAATATACATGGGCAAGTGAAACTGAGCCACTAACCCAGGGCTGTTAGGATATTACATGTAATTTTAACATGTAAACCATCAGCATGTCTGTTTTCTGCAGCAAGAAGTGTTGCCTCAAAGCACAGGACAGAGCTCAGTGCTGAGCATGTTGATGCACTCGCTTTTCTTCGTGCTTCTTTAAAGGGTTACAGACACACATACATGTTCACTAGCACACTTAAACACACACACAAACAAAAACATACACACTTTAACACACCCCAAATTGTTGGGTTTCTTCAGTCCTTGTGCACTGTTAGTTTACTTTGGAAGAATGCGATCCACTCAAGTCAAGTCCACATTCAGTTTTCGTCTATCAGGAATAACCCTTAGGTATCTTCCTGCCCTCCAGGAATGAGATGGAGCGACACTTCCTGGAACTTCTGCAGTTTAACATCAACGTGCCAGCCAGCGTCTATGCCAAGTACTACTTTGACCTGCGACAGCTGGCTGACGACAACAACCTCAGCTTCCCTCTGGAGCCCCTCAACAACCAGCGTGCCCAGAAACTAGAGGTGAGCTGCCTTCCAGAGACTACAGAGCCCATCTGTAATAATAATTAATACTCTGCAGCAAGCCTGCTGCTGCCGACCTCAGATTAGAAGCTGCTGGTGGCGGGTAACCGGGGTGCCTCGGTGGTAGAGCGACCATGTGTGCCGCGAGGCAAAAGCAGGCAGCGCAGGAGGAGCCTATCCCAGCTGTCATAGGGCAAGAGGCGGGGTACACCCTGTACAGGTCACCAGCCCTGTCGCAGGGCTAACACAGAGAGAAAGACAACCATTCACACTCACATTCACACCTATGGCCAATTTAGAGTGACCACTCAACCTAACCCCACTAAGTGCATGTCTTTGGACTGTGTGAGGACCCCGGAGTACCCAGAGAACACCCACTCAGACACAGGGAGAACATGCAAACTCCACACAGAAAGGCCCGGGCCAGATGGTGGTTTCGAACCCAGACCTTCCAATTTTCAAGTTAAAAAGACAGTTTATTTTGGCAGCTGTTTCCATGCCTGCTTCCATGGCATGCAAATGGGGTTTAATTGAACTGATCTAAGCATTAGCGAAACTGTAGGCTGAAAAATGAAAACAGCCTCTGGAATTTTCTTGTGTAGATTTCTCTGCTCATGACCTGAATTTTTAAGTGCAACAAGGGCTTTTTCATCATTTATTAACCATTAGATGCCTTTAATTCAAACACCTAAAAACTAAATGATCTAGTTAGTTTCTCTGTGACCTTTCAGTAATTGTGCTTGTATGATGTGTTCTGTGACCTCCAGGCCATTTCCAGACTATGTGAAGACAAGTACAAGGACCTGAGTCGGGCGGCGATGAGACGATCTCTCAGCGCCGACAACCTGATAGGTATACGACACTCCAATGCTGTGCTCTCATAGGCCAGACTGCTGCCCTCTGACTTCCAAAGTTCAGCTAACCCACAGCCATCCCCAGGAAACATTACCCGCAGTCATCAGGCAGGAAACGCCACTTTATGACCTGCCCACGCGATAATTTGCGTTACAGCTGTAGACATGCGTGATTGTTAAATTAAAGGTGTTGACCTTAACTGAAGCATTATCATTTTATTGTTTTTTACAAGTCCTTTATTTATTTGTTACATGTCCATCACTTCTGAGAGAACGCATTTAGCCGGAAGGATGGAGTTCATCTTTCTGGGATACACTTTGGATTGTATTTGATTTTTTTTTTTTTTTTTTTCTACAAAAATGTTTGATTTACTCCATGCAGCCTTAAAGGATGAGGAGGGTGCTGTATTATATTTGTTGTTACTGTCACCAAATCCCATGAAAAGATGAAGATTTAAATCTTTAAAATGGCACAACATGCCTGAGTGCTTTAATGTTGGCTGATCTTTTTCTTGGATTCGTTAATAGTATAAAAATATAAAATATCACCAGATGTATCCTTTTGATGAGCACTAAAAATGGCAAAATATTCTTTCTTGTAAATTAGATTCATACCAGAGGTTGCTGTGGAGCCTGTAACTCAGATGTGTATTGTCAGTATGTTTTGAGTATATTTTGTGTCCATCTGGACTCAGCCAATACACCATGTCTCATATTACATGGAGCTGTTATTACTCTGTGGGAGCTGGCTGACATCCCTTCAGTCAGCTGTTTTGTATCAGGAAATCAGGAGTGCCATTTGCGATCGGGTGTTAAGTTATGTATACCACTGGTGATCAAACGGGGCTGTTTACTGACTCTGGATCAGTACTGCAAATTAATTGCTCCATTTAGCTGTTGGGTTGACATGTGGGTGGTCGTCAATACAGTCCAGTCCCAGTATTAAGCTTCTCAGATCCTACCATCCTAACCTTGTCTTTAAGAGCCCCCCCACCCCTGTCCCCCCACACCAGTGTTGTTCTTGTCCTAGGACCCAGCCACCCCGAGGTTTTGAACACACTACATAGATACTGAGGGGGAGGAAAAAAAACTGATGGGCACTCCCCTCCTTTTTTGCTTACTATGTAGGCTTCTAGCTGTGAAGTTTGTCTTGTTTTTAATTGAGAAAAAAAAAATTGCAGATGGAGTATTTTAAATAAACACTAATCATATAACAAACATGTTGTGGTTTGTTGTCTTTTATGTTGTGACATTATGATTAGCTCAGTTCTAAAAGTTATGGATATTAAGCCTGACTTACCAGTGTGCTGTATATGCACTCCCTGAGCAAGAGCTAAGGTGGGACTTTTGTAACAATCTGCTTCATCCAAATGGTTCCTGGAAGAAGCCTGAGTTGTAGAAACCTTATTGGCTGGCATGAAGGTATCTTCTATGTACTAAATCAAAATGATACTTATGTTAGAAACTTTCCCACAGTTGTAAAGGAGCCAGAGAATCAGTCGTTGAGTCGTGCTTTCGTGTTTATGCCAAATTCTGAGCCTACTGTATTAAAATTTGCAGAAAAAAATTAAGAATCATTGCATCAGGTCGCATTTTTCCAATCTTCTATTGTTCAATTTTGGTTTTCTTGTTCTTAGCTGACAGGAAAGACACCCAGAGCGCTCTGCTGCTGTAGCCCACTTCCTTCAAGGTTCAAAGCTTTTTGCATTCAGAGATGCTCTTCTGCATGTCTTGGTTTTAAAGGGTTATTTGAGTTGCCGTTGTTTTCTTATCACTCTCCTCTGACCTCTGGTATCAATGAGGCATTTTCACCCAGAGAACTGCTGCTCACTGGATATTTTCTTGCTTTCAGACCATCCTCTGTAAACCTCAGAGATGGTTGTGCAGGGAAATCCCAGCAGATCTGCAGTTACTGAAATACTCAGACCAGCCCATCTGGCACCAAAAACCATCCCACATTCAAAGTGACTTAAACCATTTTTCTTCATTCGGATGCTCAGTTTGAGCTTCAGGTTGTCTTGGCCATGTAGGCGTGCCTAAAAGTGGGTTGTTGCCATGTGATTGGCTGATCAGATATTTGCATTAACAAGCAGGTGAGGTGTATGTACAGTGGCGTATATTAGTGCATCATTTTTCATGAAGGGTTCCATACTGTGATCCCACTGATCTCTTTCTGCTTTCAATGTGTGTAAGAGGACTGTGTGCATGTTGAAAGTCAATGAACAGTTCAGATTTATTGTACAGTAGTAGAATATCTTGATTTTGATCAGTTTACTTCCTGGATTATTTAATAACAGACATTTCCATCAATTGTATTGTCTCTAAATTTACTTTCACCAAAAACATGTACTTGATTATAATACTTGGTAAAGTTGAATACACTGATTTGTGAGAGATCCACACCAAACTTGGAGAGAACACAGTTATTGTGAGTATTGTGGCTGTGCCACTCACAGTTTACTTCCAGCAAAGTGTCCAGAATCTGAATATGTAGTAATGACTTGCATGCACCTGATATTTACACATACTTCTTGCTGTAGGAGTGAATGAAGAGTAAAAGGATGTCTTGTTGTATTCTGGTCTTTGAAGCCACTGAGAGAAATGCTGTTGGGCAGCAGTTTAATGGCGTAGGGTGGTGCTACAATGTGACAACACATTCCAAGAGATTAGTAATCTATTCGTGGAAACCCTCTTGCAAGAAGTAGGTGAGACTTTGTACAATAAGTTTGTGTTTCCATGTATTTCTCATAAAGAGGGCAGCAAATGGTTACACATCCACTATACTGCCGTTATTACTGAAGGCGAGAAGAACTTCCAGATCAAGTTATTGAACAACTCATTTCTTCTAGTTGAACTTTGTGCTCTCATGTGGACACACGTCAGTAAACAAAGTCAAAAAGAAGCGCACAAATGTTCAAGATCAACACTTTTAATTCCACAATATGAATCAAAATCTACAATATTTTATTAATGTCCTTTGAGGAGGTCTGTCAATGTAAAAACAGAAAAAAAAAAAACATGTACACAAACAAACCTACATGTCAGTTTTACCAGCATTTTTTGGTATTCATCATCACTCATGCAATCATTTCCTTCACACACACGTCAGACTAATAAATTAGAGGTATCTACAGATGTGGACAGAGTTTTCTAAAGAGCACAAAGGGCCATCAACAATCAATGAACGTATTACAGAACGTCACAGGCGGGAGGCAAGCTTCATATTCTCAGTCAGTTCTGTATTAGCGCTGCAGCTGTCTGTACCGAGACAGCTTTCATGCCGTACTCCTGCACCTTCTTTCATTTTTAGCACCCCCCACCCCCACCCCACACACATTTCTGGATAAACTGTACACTTGAACTCCAAACAGAGACCAGAGGTTTTCTGCTTTTGTCAAGGTCTCAAATAGATGATTTACATTAGACCACAGAGCCATGCGAACAACAACTCAGTATACATACATACACACACACACTCAGTTCCTCAGTTAACTATTAAGCAAAAGAGCTTTTAAATGATGACATTGTTTAAAATTTTGATTTTGCAAAGTGCTTATTTTGTTCAACCAGCTGTTTAAATCCCAAAAAGAACAAGATTAAAATGGGGTTAGAAAACTTAATTGTGATTATAGCCTAAATGTTCAAATGTTTTTAACATATAGTGTTACAAGCTGAGATAAATTCCAGATTCTTAACATTTGTGAAGCTGGAACTTGGCATCTCTGGCATTTTGCTTTAAAAAAGTTGGTTATCAAGACTGTTGTTGGGTAGTTATCTGTCCATTATCCATCTGATTACCCGACTTTTAAAAAGTGAGTCTAACCTTAACAAGTTATACTATTAATCACTCATTCATTCATATATTTTTAAGTATAAAATTCAGGCGGGTCTGTGGTCTAATGTTGATCTGCTGTCGGGGAGTCCCTGCTGTGGAGAACATAATGTGAGCAGGTCCACTTTGAACCAGCAGATGGGGCTAAAGTCTTGTCCTGTAGCTTTAACATAAACGTTGTGCATTAGTTCACAATACATTAAGAAAACTAGATTTTTTTTATACAGAGACTTTAGTGATTTAACAAGAGAATTAAAGTTAGAAAAAAGACTCAGTTTTGTCCCTGGATTTGCAGGAACCAACATCAAGACCATTTCTCTGTACACTTTCAGTTTGTAAACATACAAAACAATGCACTCACACACTGGCACACTACAGCACATTTATACACAGGTTTGTACAGTTCAAATCAGATTTGTTTTTCTGGTGTCTTACACTTGTGGCAGTGGCATTGGTTGGTTAAAAACTAAATATATGACACATTATCTTTTTTAACACCAAATATTTGTACAATATTTACATAAATAAATATGTTTTGTTTTTTTGTTTTTTCCTGTGTCAGTGCTCAGGGTGAGGAGATAGCAAGAAGCATGTGGGACTCCATTATGGATCCATTTAACTCTGTAAAGACTGCTTTGTCAGTGAAGGTCAAGTTTGGTTGAAGGTTTGAACTCTCGTCTAAGAAAAGCAGTTTTAGTCGTAAGTTAGTTTGCACATATGTCAGACTCTGTGTAGGACTTTCCATTTGTTTCAGTTCAAATCACCCACATTGGTTGATTTTCCCTTTTTACGCTCTGAATATTTCGGTTCTCTGTTTTGATATTGTTGTCACAGGTTTTGAGAGCTGATATTCAGAGCAGATAGTTCCACAATCCCAATCTGTTTTTGGATACTGGAGAGATGTGACTGTACACGGGTCCTCTTAAAAGCTCATATATGAGGCGGAGCAGCTTTATGGTAGATCCCTGATGTCAGCCCAGTTCCAGTGTGTCCAGTTAACGCCGTACTGGCCTCACTGTACATGGACGGTGGAGCGGTGGCTTTCTGTGGCCAACAGGGGCAGCATCGAGCCACAAACCTTCTCCAGGACTCCAAAGTTTTTCCTGACCAAATCCAGACTCCTGAGGTGATGCCCACCACTAAGCACATGAAATATTTGAGCATGAAGACAGCATAGTCTGGGCCCAGTCCCAATCGCTGGCGCTCGGATGGACAGAAGCAGGCCAAGGCTTGCTCCCAGCCGGGCCGGTAGTGCTGCTCATATACGAGGCAGGCCACCACAATAGTGGCAGGGACAGTGTACAGCACTGTAAAGAGCCCGATGCGAATCATCAGCCGCTCCAGTTTGTCCGTCTTGGTGCCACCTTGCTTGATGATGCTCCTGATGCGGAATAGAGAAATAAAGCCAGCAAGTAAGAAAAGCGAGCCAGTGAAGAGGTAGACCACAAGAGGTGCGAGTACAAATCCCCTCAGATTCTCCAGACTCTGGTTTCCCACGTAGCAGATTCCAGCCACAGGGTCCCCATCCACAGAGCTGAGAGCCAGGACCACAATGGTCTTGATGCTGGGGATGAGCCAAGCGGCGAGGTGGAAATACTGCGAATATCCAGCGATGGCCTCGCTGCCCCACTTCATCCCTGCAGCCAGAAACCAGGTGAAGGACAGCACCACCCACCAGATGGAGCTGGCCATGCCAAAGAAGTACACCAACAAGAAAACGAGGGTGCAGAGAGCGGGGCCGTTTGTGTCATAGAGGACGTGCAGGTGGTCGCCACCAATGCTGCTGGCGCCACAGGCCACTCGCTCGTGACCTGCCACCAGGCGGATGATGTAACCCAAGGAGACAAAGAGGTAGCAGGCAGCCAGGAAGATGATGGGCCTCTCTGGGTACTTGAAGCGCTCCATGTCAATGAGAAAGGTGGCGACGGTGGTCAAGGTGGAGATGAAGCACAGCACCGACCAGAGTCCCACCCAGAAGCTAGTAAAGGCGTGTTCATCTGCTGAGAAGTAGGGCAGGTGACAGGGCTGGGCGCAGTTGAGCTGGGGGCCGGTCTGGACCCGGCCATAAAGACTGTGCGACTCCCTCTTGATGGGGATCAGGGGTTCTCTGCAGCGGCACTCCCTGTCACACTGTGGGGGGCTCGGTGGTCTGGTCCTGCCTTTAGGGGTGGGCTTGGGGAAGGGGGGGGCCAGGGTAGTGGTCTCGCTGCTATTCTGGTCCATGCACAAGGTCTCGTCCCCCAGCTGGGGAAGCTGCTCGCAGCTCATCCTCTCAGGCCACTCAAAGCCATACTGACTCATGAGAGGCGAGCAGCCCCGTTTGGCCCGTTCACACACAGAGCGGCAGGGTGGGAGCGGCTTGCGGTAGTCCGGCAGGCAGATTGGCGTGTACATGCTGCACAAGAAGAAGAGCAGGTCTGGAGAGCAGCGGATCCGGACCAGAGGCCAGAACTGGTGGACCTCCAGCCCCACCTCCTCCTGGGTGTCATGGTTAAACTGATTGGGCATGTAGGTCAGGTTGTAACCAATGCCCCTACACATGGGCACAGTTATAGGCTCACACACCAGATCCTTGGAAGCACCTAATGTGAAACCATGGCACTGGAGCAGCAGCAGTAACACCATGAGGGGCCGTGGAAACACCGGGCTGCACAGCATGTGTCTCTCTGTAGACGCCATGAATAAATACTAAAATGTACAATTATTCATTTAGAGTAATTTTAAAAAGAAATCTAATACAAGAGTCTTTTACTGTGCCGTCATCTCTAAAACCTGACGGAAAACTTCCTTCTTTTGATGGATAAATCAAGACCAGAATTAAATTCTGCTCCAAGACAAAAAAAAATAAAATAAAAAAGAAATAAGGCACCTTCCAGCCTCTTAATGATTAAAACATAAGTTAAAGTCTTGACTGTAAATCCTGTTGATCCTGCGCTCTGCGAGCAGCTGTCAATCATTCACCAGAGCTCCTGCAATCATTACGGAGAAAGTTCATCTCCGGCAGTCACGTTCCAATAAATTTAACGACCCTGTAACATTTTTACACCGTCTCCTCCCGATAAGTCACAGGAGCCAGAAAAACTCGCATCATGTGGTAGAAAAAGACAAAGTTAAAAAAAAAAAGAAAAAAAGAATAAACGCAGACCAAAGCACGGCTCTTCAGTGTATGTCAAACGTGTGACTGTTTCCAGTGTCTGCGCACGAAGCTTGATGCGTAAAATCCACTTGACGTCTCCTTCTCGGGTTGGTTTATTCCGTCAGCAGCCTGAAAACATTATTTTGAAACTTTTACAAGTGTCCCCTCTGCTGGACCTGTTGCACCTCTGAGGGAAAAGACATAAAACACAATAAAAATCCGCAGTATTCCTCAGGGTACAAACTTATTAGTACAGCAGCGCATGGCAGCCGCGCGCACTGAGCCTGAGGACGGAATAAAGTCCGTTTGAAACTGCAGCACCTCCTCACCGCTCCGAGGGGCTGCTGCATTCGATGCTATCGGAAATGTCAGTACTCCACTATGGACACACCTTTCAGTTTCTTCTTAGTTAAAATGAAACAAAGTCAGGACTTTTTGCGAAGCAAAGTTACTTATGTAAAACCATTTTTAATGGAAAAATTTGGCTTTGAATAGACAACTCCAGCGTGAAACAAATGGACGTTTCAGCAATGAGAAATTTCAGACACTTTAATGTAAAGTATGTCATTCAATAAAATACAAAATGAAAGGAGATAAGAAAAGGTTCAAATTTTCTGAAGTAGCTGCTACACACTGATCCTCAATATTTTAATGAACTAGTTTCCCGATTTACTCACAACATATAATAAATTAAAATATTAGGTTGATCTCAAGTTCAAGATAGTGCATCCCAAGAATATTAAATTGATATTGCCTTTTACTTTAATGTATTCAGTAGTTCATGTGTCTGAAGGCAGAACTTAAAGATACATTTAAATTCATTTTTGCCGTTATAAAAACTTCTTGTCCAGATCTTTATGACGTGGTTTCAATGTATTGTTTGGTCTCAAAACTTTTGTCTTTTAGAAATAAAATTTTCTTTATGCAGAACTGACACAAGTTGACTTAATGATATGAAATGTGAACTCCTTTGTTTGTTTTCCTTTTAGCTCAACAAAGCCTGCATGCATTTAGAGCGCATGTCGGGATTGTCCCCAGTTTCAAGCAGCACTTGAACGCATCATCAGGTCATATTTATGACTTCCTGCATTAGGGGCTGGAAGTTTACCGGGAGCGCCTGAAGGTATCAGATGATGGATAAGGTCTCTCCACCCACTGACACCTCCACCAAAGGACCACACACACACACACACACACACACACACACACACACAGTTCTGTTTTGTTTTTAACTGAAATAAAGAGGTGCATTATGTATTAACATCTACAAGACTCATGTTTATTTAATTATTATTATTACTACTTTAGGCTTTATTTCAGTTGTGTTGCTTTGGTTGTTACCCACTGCTTGTTTTTTTCCTGACTTGAAAAAAAGCTTAATTCTTGATTTTTTTTTTCTTCTAGCAAGTACATTTTATGTGACTTGTTGCTGTCATTCTGCTCTCTTTCTGTTTCAAGCTATAAGAACTTCGGCACTCCACATATGGCACACAGCATGGCAGTAAAAGCAGATTTATGTTAAATGCATCATATATGTAAATGTGAGTTCTGAAGCTGTTGTTAATAATTTGGCATTTTGATGGTTTAGCACTCATTAGACTTTGTTTACAGCATGCAGGTTTTTGTCTGTTTGTTTTATTGTTTTTTTCTCTCATCTTTCTGTCCCATACAGACATGTCATGGTCCAGGTGTAATAACACAGTAATACATGATTTGTTAACTGTCTCTGTCTTTTGATACATTTCTAATCTCGTGTTTCTTGAGTCTGCTGACAGTCTTTCACTCCCTGCGAGATCTGCTTACCCTGAACATGTCATTAACAGTATAGCACATGTATGGACGCATTTAATATGAATGCTTATTGTTGATTTACATAATATATTTTCAGAAGAATTTAGAGAATTTTACTGTATTTTATTTATTTATCTATTTTAGCATGTTATGATGTTACCTTTCTCTATATGAGCTCATTGCCGCTGAGCAAAGGTGCAAATTAGCCTCAAAGGATTTTTTGGTCACCATAAGCCATCAACCATCACCATCAACATAAGAGAGTTTTGGTGGGTGTATCTAAGAATGGATGCTATAATTACCTTCACACAGAGCTAAAGCAGGTTAGGAGAGTGGAGGTGTCATTTCCCACATGAGTTAAACAATGTGTGCTTCATTTGTACTTAATGGCATTATAAACCTTTTCTTGTCAAAAAGGCCAAATTGAATCACTGACCTGTTTAAACTCCAGAGCTGACTGATGTTCAGATCTCCTCTCATGGCAGCACTGAGCCTGGATTAGATCTCATAAGTCACTGGATTTACATGAACCTTCACTATGTTTTGAACAGAGTAGACGCACGAAGAATCTTGTAAATGTTTCAACATCAGTTACAAAAGTTAAATCTTGAGCTTTCATCGGGGGCCTAAATATTCTGGATAGTGGCACCGATTGAGTACCGATCTGGGGACTATCCCAACTGCTATAGGGCGAAAGGCGGGTACACCCCGAACAGGTCACCAGTCTGTCACAGGGCTAACAGAGAGAGACAGACAACCATGCACACTCACCTTCACACCTATGGGAATTTAGAATCACCAGTTAACCAGCTAACCCCAGTAACTGCTTGTTTTTGGACTGTGGCAGGAAGCCGGAGTACCCAGAGAAAACCCACACAGATGTGGGCAGAACATGCAAACTCCAGTATTATTACTGTAATATTGTAAAAACATTTTCAGTGAACCTGTAGTCAGAATTTTCATCTTATCAGTGCAGCAAAGTAATGCATCCATGGGCCTCTTTCCCAGCTCTGAATATTATGTGTGTTTAAAATATTGTGAACTGGCTAAATTAAGCGTACACACAGAGCTGTGTATCAGGTGGTCACTATTTTATTGTGTTTTTTTGTTTTTAAGAAACAAGATTTTCTGAAAAATTACTATGAAATCACATCCAGGGTATTGTTTTTGTTGTGTAATCATTCATTTGTTGTGAATACACAAGAACTATTGCAAATCTGGTAAGTTTTGATTTAAAATGGGAAGTATTTGAGCAAGATGGTGAATCTGAGCAGGAATTTGACTTCATCATTGGCGTAACTGACAGGTTTTGATACCTGGAGTTACAGACGGATTTCAGTGGTTATCAGAGCAGCATGTGTGGGGGTGTGTAAGGGAGTGCAGGCTGCCAGCTAATGTCTAAGAAATGCTCGCAATGAATGTACTGATATCTAAATAAAGGGGGGGAAAAAATCAGTGGCGCTCAATAGCTGATCTCCTGACTGCTCGCTCTCTCTGCAGCCACACTGAACAAAGGTCACGGTGCTGCCTGGGGGACAAAGGTTTCCAAAGGTGTGTCTGTGTGTGTCTGTGTGTGTGTGCTCAGCATATCAGCTGAGACAAGTCGTTCTGATTGACTCCTCCTCAGCTTACTCTGATAGATTAAAGCAAACAATGAGGAGTTCATGTGTAAAACTGGGAAGGCATCAATCTCTCATGTGTACCAACATATGCACGCACACGCACACACATACACACACATACACACACACTATTGTGGCTCTGTGGGTAACTTTGAACTGTTGTAAAGATTTGGGAGAACAGAGTAAGAACATAACGTACAAAGAGGACATGTCTGTGTGCTTCCTGCACATTTGATGTATATGTCAAAAAGACAAAAATGAGCCACCTGCATTGGCCATTTTGGTGACTGCATTAAGGATCTTGACTGAGAAAGGGTTACTGCTGGCTGCTATAGATTCAAAGCAGTGCTATATTTGTTGCGTATTCCTTAAGCGTTTGGTCTTCTAAGTGACCACTCTGTGCCAATAAACTGTTAGGGGACAGAGCTGGTTATCAAGTTAACTTTTGTGAATATCTCTACCACACAAGATGCAGACATTGTTAACAAAATCCTTAAGAAGTCAACCACTAATTCAGTTAATTTTTGAATATTTAAAACTATCTTTAAACAAAGATAGTCTGTTGTTCCTTTAAACCTGCAGGGAGCTTGCACTATGTACCCCAATATACACAATTTGCACTCTGTTTTGTGCGACCTCCACATTTCCCTCAAATGGGCTGGAATGTGCAAAGCTAGCAAAACAACCATAATAACCACTCAATTCCAGTAAAATGCAAAAGAACAGAGTATACAGGATAGAATAAGTTGCAATAAGCTGGACCGAGTCCCCGAACAGTTTGGCAGCTCATAAAACCTCTTCTGCCTGGGTTGTCACTGGTTTCTGCGAATCCCTGTTTGGAAAGTTGTTTTTGTGCTTAATTGCAATTAAAAAAAAAAAAATCTCATTAAGGATTTAAGTAGAAAACAGTGGATCTACCCTTTAACCCTGGTAATAGCGCACAGACAATCAGCAGGGCCGAGGCCTGCTGAAAGCTTCGATGTGGCCAAACGAGCGTCTGAACAACCAGGTCACCGGGAACACTGTGGGGCCCTGCCAGCTTTTGTGTAGCTGCTCGCTAAATGTCGGGGTGGGGGTACTGTGTATGTGTGCGTGTCGAAGCCACACACTCTCCACTCATGTTGGGAGAGCAGAGGCCCGGTCCTTCCCTCCTCTGTGACCGTTGTCCACATTCTCCCTCCTCCTCCTCTTCTTTCCTCCGTCCTCTTTTCCTCCTTAAACTGTCTTTTGTTTTCATTTTCGTTGGCATTTCTGCTCCGTCGTTGTTCGGTCCCCTAAATGAGTCTTGACTGGCTCGCAGGCCACTGGAGAAGCACAAAGGACTTCGTTCTACTCGCTACAGTTGATCCATTGTGGGCGTCCTACAATGCACTAATTGGCGATGACAATTAAGCACGGTCGACACTCAGCTCCAATTTGCCTGCTGCTCGACATACATCAGAGGCAAATGAGTCAGCCTCTGAGCTCCCTGCTCTCTCGCACAATATCCATGTTCACTCTAGCAGGTTTACATGCACCTTTATTCACATGAATCTTGTTTTCTCTCAGCTCAGCTTGAGGCTGAGCTCATAATCTGATAATCGGCCGCAAACTGACACGTTATAGTTTTTCACCTCAGCAAACTGTGAAATCATTTGGAAATTCATTTTTGACCTTGGCATCAGTGTCTCAGCCCAAGGTCCACTTGCTGACGCTTTTGTTCGTGTCACACGGCGCTTTTCAGCACACGAAGATCATTGTGTCACAGTCTGTGGATTTCTGTGTCCTCCTTGAGTGGTTTCTGTGCAACTGGAGAAGTTTTATCTGCTGAGGTGGTGGAAGAAGTACGCAAATGCGGTATTAAGTAAAAGTCTGGCATCTAAAATCCTCTTTAAATCAATGTTTTAAAAAATAATTAACATTTTTAGGCTGCATTTTTTCTACTTTATGTGCGATACTCTAATTCAGTTTAAATGTTGCGCCCCACAATACCTCTTTCCCACAAACTGTCTAGTCTCATATTTCCACAGAAAAAAATAAAGATTGTTGCAGGTGCAAAAAGATTTTACTGGCATGTCACAGGAGGGTCTCCTGTTCACACTGATTCTCAGTTTCATCTTAAAGTTTTTGTCCATAATTACATAGGGATTTTTGCTCCTGTAGAAGTTACCCAAACGTCTGCTATGTAACATTTGGTTCTTTAACTTGCCAAAATGTGGGATGTTCCTCAAGAGGCAGAACTGGTTGTTGTCCAGCACTGTGTTGGTGCAAGAGACTTAGAATAGCCACTGGGTAAATCTTTGATTGCTGCAAAAAAATAAAAAAAATAAAATAAAAAAGGTGTTATATACATTCACAGGCCACTTCATCAGTTAGAACTTACTAGCACTGGGTTGAAGTGCATTTTGCCTTCAAAACAGCCTAAATTTAATGTTCAGTTGGTTCTAAGGTGCTCAAAGTGCCCCAAGAAGATCTCCCTCAGACTATCACACCAGCACCAGCCAGAACAAGGCAGGCTGGATCCATGCTTTCATGCTGTTTATGTCAAATTCTCAAACTACCATCTGAATGCTGCAACAGGAATCGAGAGTAATCAGAACAGGCAATGTTGTTCCAATCTTCTGTTGTCCAATTTTGGTGAGCCCTGTAAACTGTCACCCCAGTTTCCTGTTCTTAGCTGACAGGAGTGGCACCTGGTGCGGTCTTCTGCTGCTGTGGCCCATCTGCTTCATGGTTCAGAGAAGCTCTTCTGCATACATTGGTTGTAACGAGCAGTTACAGTTCCTGTCAGCTCAAAGCAGTTGCACCTTTCTCCTCTGACCTCTGGCATCAACAATATCATGTTCAAAGTCACTTGAATCACTTTTCTTCCCCGTTCAGATACTAAAAAGAAAAAAAAAACAATAAAATACAATCACTATGAAGAGCCAGGTAGACATGGTAAAGATGACCATGTCTGTCAGCCTAAATGCACTGAGTTGCTGCCATATGATTGGCTGATTAGATATTTGTGTTATTGAGCAGCTGAACAGGTGTATGTAATAGAGTAAGTGTAAACGTTTGGATGTTTCTCTGTTTTTTCTTTTTTGTGAAATTCTGGATAATTCCACCTCAAACCATGAGATAATGCAAACTATACATACACCAATTGAGTTTCACACAAATGCTCACTACTACTACTACTACATAATAGTAATAGCATTTTATACGCAACAGGTGAAAAAAGAACTTTGTTCAGAAAAACACTTTTCTGACTATTATCCAACAGCAGTTCAGGAACAGAAGGAGAGATGGTTGGCGGAGACCTACAGCAATACAGCGATGCACATATTGATAAACCTAAAGTATCTTGTATAGGATTATGAAGTTCTCCATAACTGTTACTTTTGGTATTTATTAATGCTAATCGTTTTGAACTACATTCAGAGAGCTCGACAGTGTGGTAATGCTACTTCTATTTAAGTTAAGTGTAAGTTCAGAGTACTTCTTCCAGTCAGCTCAGACACATTATAATCCAGCTTCAAAATTAGAAGATGCATCCATGAATAATGTGTGTATCTTAGTACATTTTTAGCACACTCGTAGCTTTGCTGCAGCATAGCAAAAATATTGCAATAGCAATAAAATGGTAATGTATGTGCATTAGCATTTTTAATCCAACTTGTGGTAGTAACCCCATAATAACAAGGCAATACTGGTCGTTGCTTTAACTTCAATTATAATATTAGGATTATATTATGACACTGGAATAAATTCCACCTTATGCCAGAATAAAACACACATACTGATATTAATGCCACTGCTATCATTTTGTTTGTGGCAGGTAAGGACAGGCATTATTATGACTCATGAACACACGATTTCAATGTTTTTTAACACCTTATTTGCAATTGTGGCAATTTGCATGTTCGCAAATGTCTTCAGGATGTTTGCACACCTCTTGCTGTAATCTAGATTTTTGTTCAGATGACTCACAGGACACCTCTCTGTGTTTACGTTTGCCCTATAACCGTTGCAAGTTCTGCTTTTTTCATTTTCCAGTATTAAACTGGAGCAGTCTTGGCTTTTTCTATGTCTAAAGAAATCTGATATCATTAAATCAAAACTTAGCAATGGTGGAATGATTGATTAATAAATTACCAAGTCAAATTTAAGACTAATGGTGCATATACACAGAAGGTGTTTCAGCTGATTTGTCACACAAGAATCAGACAGAACAGATATATTGACATGACAGCGTCACACAGTTGCTGCAGATCGCCGGCTGCACATCCATGATGCAAATCTCCCCTTTCACCACATCCCAGAGGTGCTCTATTGGACCAAGCTCTTGTGACTGTGGAGGCCGTTTGAGCACAGTGAACTCATCATGATCAAGAAACCAGTTTAATACTATCTGAACTTGTGAAATGGTGCGTTATCCTGGTGGAAGCAGCCATTAGAAGATGGTACACGCTGGTCGTAAAAGGATGCCCAAAATGTAAACTGCAACCTCAGCTTCTTAGCTGACAGGAGTGGCACCAGACAGGTGTGGTCTTCTGCTGCTGTAGCCCATTTGCTTCAAGGTTCAGAGATGCTCTTCTGCGTACATTGCTTGTAATGAGTGGTCATACGGGTTAGGGTTAGAGCAGAGTATTTCTACCATGTGGTAATACTACTTCTATATTTAAGTTCAATTTAAGATCAGAGTACTTCCTCCACTGTCAGCTCAGTCACATTATAATCCGGTTTTACATTTAGAAGATACACCCAACATTCATGGATGTATCTTAGTGCACACACATAGCCTTTGCTACAACACTGCAAAATACTGTACACAACATTTTAGCAGATATTATTAAATGTACTTACTGCGCACTGGAATAAAAGCAGCAGAAGTTAAAGGAAGTCAAACCCAAACAAACAGTTTCTCAACGACGTTTAAAACACTTTCACTGTTGAGAGGTTTGTCTTTATTGGCATCAGTGGCTAGCAGATAAATTTGAACAAAATCAGACATCAGGAAAGGCTGATTAAATAAGAGAGAAAAAAGAACAACTCCCTGTATTTGCATCAGAATTTGGATGTGATAAAAAATAAAGGATAATAAAAAACTTAAAAAGTGCAAAAGATTTCCAGTCCAGCTACTGTGCTTAAATACTGTACAATATACTGTTCTCTAAGACCATACTGCAGTGATCACCATGAGCCTGAAACATAAAACAAATTTTCAAGTCATGTACCCAAAGAAAACGATCCTAACTCAGTCATAAAACTGCCTTAAAATTTCAACTTAGGATTTTAGCCTGGAGGTTATGAGGAAGGATGACACTGCAGTCATGTGAAAACAGCTGGGAAAGCACAGACGTTGCAGTTATGTTTAAAAATCAAATAAACAAACGTGTACTTGCACAAATCAAAAAACAGCATTAAAAGAAAATAATTGAATACATTTCTTAAAGTACACAATCAAGTAACTCTAGCTACATTGTGGCGAATTATAGGCCCAGCAGGTATTTGGTTATTATCTTTTTTTCTTTTCTTTTTTTAAACTTTATGACAGTTATGCACGCAAACTAGTAACTTATGTGCTATTAAAAATGTATCAAAATACTGGAGCAACAGAACTTCATGTCCCCTTTGCCTTTTAAAAATAGTTAAGGTTGCCCTTTCGGTTACAGCTCAATAATAATATGGTAATACAGGCAATAAGATGGAGCATTATTACCACTTAATTACCAACAAAATATCCAAGTAAAGTAGATATTAATGTCACTGTTATCATTTTGTTTGTAGCAGGTAAGGACTGGCATTATTATGACTCGTGAACACATGATTTCAACTTGCAGTTGTGGCAATTTGCATATTAGCAAATGTCTTCAGGATGTATGCGCACCTCTTACTGTGATGACTAATTGGACGCCTCTCTGTGTTTGTGTTTGCCAGTTCTGCTTTTTTCAGTTTCCAGTATTAAAATCTATCCAGATTTGGCTTTTTCCATATCTAAAAAAATACCCCCCAAACAATCTGATTCATGTCAGTAAATCAAAACTTATTAGCTTTGTAACAACATGTAGCGCATGCTTCACTTTGAGACTGGATAAAATTGGATAAGACATGCATACAAGCCGTTTTTTGCGATTTATAGTCACATTTTAAAATCAAGGGACCGACCTCTATAGGTCGTGTGAGTAACTGCATGTAAAATGCACGTTGTGGGCTTAAAAAAAAAAAAGAGAGCTGTTAGAAAATGTTTTGTAATTTTAGGAAATAAAAAACAAACAAAAAAAAGTTTGCCACAAAAACCACTAAAGAGCAAGTGAAAATGACCCAACATGAGAGTCAAACTCAAGTCTTGTGTAAACTGTGTATTTGTGGAACCTCCACCCTCCCTGACTTTTGCTTCCTAATGCAGACTTTGCCATTTCTTTTAAACTGAAGTGGCTCCTATCTGCTATTTCATGAGCTGTATGTGTCATTTTAGACAGCTGGAACAAAAACCAATATAATCATTTAGCTGAAAGACTTGTTCGCTTGTACAAACAGATCTGATATGTGCGCGCATCAGTGTGAGGCTATATTTGTGCTTTGAGCTGTTTAAGACGACTCTTCCAAGAAGTTCATGTGTAACATGCATATGGTCATCATCTTAGTTCATAGTGTGTTAGCATAATAACATTTACTAATTAGAATTGAGCACAAAGTAACTATATAAATCTCTGTGCTACATTTTCCATCCATTTCACTCAGATCCACAAATATGAACCTAATGATAGCATTCGAGTAAAGTGTACTCAGATTTATAACCACTGTTGATACAAGATCATTACTTTGGTAATTAAGCAGTAATAACTTATTTCTGTATTATTACCGTCAGTTGCCAGCTTCTTACCCCACTATCACCACATTATTACCAAGCTGTGCGAAAATGTGCCGTATCAAGTTTTTACAGTAATTGTTTGAGTGCAAATGTTATTAATACATTTATTATTCTCTCTGAAACACTTGCAGCCAATTCATTTAGCAAGTTGGTCAAAGTAAATGCATGTTTTTTTGCTTTACACAGTTTATAATTTTATAACCCACTTTCCACATATACACAACTCAGTGTATTACATTCCGATATGGAATTCCAGGTGATACTGACCCATAAATATGGTTAGATTAGGACTAATTTATTTTGTTGTTTGTTTTCTAGCACAAAAGATTTTTTCCACTGTTTCACTTTTGTTTGTGGAATGAATACTTACCCCCCACTCCCCACCCACATACACACACACGCACACACACTTATTAATTCCCTTATTAATACAGTGTTGTGCATTATTCAGAATACAGAGTCAATACTTCTGGATAAGTGTGTATAAGCTGCCTGTCCCTGCACACACAAAAGCTGTATCCTATAGTGTTTTTAATTGATATTATCAGGGCATCACTGGTGTACTTATTTAGCTGATGGTATGTGTAATTAAAAAAAACAAAACAAAACCACAAAAACATTCTTGCAAGACTCTTGTAAGAATTGTTTCCTTTTGCAGTGTGTAATATTTTAGTCTTATGATGTCAGGTTTTGCAAAAATAGCACCTAAACAATGAAAAAAAATCTTGCAATCAGTGACAGGAATATAAGGTGTTTGGTTGCACTGGGCCAGGTTGAAGTTTGGTTATGCTCTTTATGAAACTGGGTGCAGATGACCTCACTTTTGTGGTTGGATTTTGGTCTGATTGCTCGCGATTTAGTCCCTTGCAGAACTCTGAACTGTGTGATAAACAATAACAGTCATTTACAAAATGACCTTTGACACCTGCTGGGCTCTACCGTGCAAAAAACAGCATGATTTCAAAACAAAAAATAAACCTTCACAGTCACAAACTATAATCAAAAATACTTATTAAAAACCAAAAACTTTTGTTTTTTATGCAGCAGGCACGATCAGACAACAAGTTAAACACTTCATTTTTAATATCACCTGTCGTGGCTTCAGTTATGACCTTCAGAACAACACAAAAACAAAACAAAACAAATCAAAATAAAATATAATCATTTCATTTTAGCTCAAACATCAGTGTACTTTTCTTTTAAACTACATGAGCCTACTGAGCTTCAGTGTGCAGTATCCTGTGTGCTTCATAAATACGTGTAACTGTCCGATCTCTGTGCTCACAAAAACACACAATCCTGAATCAAAACCAGCTGAGCTGAAGTTTGTCACATTTCAAAGTTGACATGATTTTTTTTGTATGGCTCAAAGAAGCTGATAAAAAGAAGATAAGAATGGACAGATGGGAAAAATCTGAGATCTCAATTTTTTAAAATAAAAAAAATTAAAAGTATAACAAAGAAACGGCAGCTATGCTTGTGCACACATTAAATGTTTTGGCATATTGAGCATTAAAGCTGCAGTCCATGAATTCAAGATGTTGAGAAATTCATTAATTCCTGCTTTGCAATATGTTTTAAAATCAGAGTGCAGCTTTAACTGATCACCAGATGCAGATTTTACCGTCTTTCATTTGATTTTAATTTAATCCTAAATCAGCAAAGAAAACATGAAATTAATTTAACAGCCACAACCTGCTGATTGAAACAATCAGTTTTCTTTAAATTATTATTATTATGTTATTATATACTTAAAACTGGATGTAAACACCGCTGGTGCAGCATTGTAAAGAAAACAAAAATGTTCCCAGACCTTTACACATCAGAGCTGTGGGTTATAAAGGCCATCTAGGTTGCATAGAGATACTAAAACGCTAAAGCTGCTATCATGTTTGATAGATTCTGCATGAATAAAGCACAACAGGAAGTAGAATCACACAGGAAGGAAAAAGGCAACAATGAAAGAATAAGTTACAGTAGATTATTGCCCCTTTGTTATTTTACAGTCAGACTGATGGAGGGAAGAAAATGTGCCCAAACACACCGACAGAGCCCCTTTTAACTGAAGTCTGTTTGCATTTGATATTTCTATTAAATAAACAGTGACCAAACGAGTGAGGAGAAATTGTAAATAACTTAGTTTGAGGGGAAAAAAGAGGAGAGGCGTTATAACCAGGAGGGAGGAAGGATGGAAGGATTTTCATACTTAAAATCACAGCTATTATTTTTATTATATTAACACCCTGCCTGTAGACTTGAACATGTAATTAAATGTTTGGGGTTTTTTTTTTTTTGCTTCTTCAGAGCAGCAGCAGCTTTGGTCAGTTTGGATTTAGTCAAACAGTAAATGTCACTGCTGTAAAACAGCCCTGCAGCAGAATCCACTTCCCTCTGTTCATCCATGTGTCCCAAATGTTAGCACAAAACTGCAGTTTACCGACTGAAAAAGGCTAAATAATAATTTTAGCTGATTATTATTCTCCACTGTCAATTAACCAATGAAGCAATATGTCTTTATATCTCAGGAAATAGTTAAAGACTCCTCTCATCACTCTAAAGTTTAAGATGTTTTGGAAATCATGGAACAAGCTAATGTGTGACAATAATCATATTATTTCAAAACGGGTTGTTTATTAACTTTCTGCAGTGTTTAACGTGCACTGTTAATGCGACTAGTGTCCTCCGTGCTTGATAACTTTTGAAAACCACAAGCAGTGGGAGAATTTACAGTAAATTAATTCATGGAGTTTGAACCTCTCCACAACAATCTATGACATTTTTCATCTAAAGAACCAAATGCAACAATTTGCTGGGCAACGCAGCGCCATCCACTGACAGCGAGTGCTCATTCAGAGTCAATCACTTCTAACGCGAACCCTGTTTTTCTTCTGTTTACTTTGAGATTATTGCACTGAAGTAGAAGGAGGGCCTTGATAATTTTCAAGAGTTGTGAAATCTGGTCTTATAGTTGATATGAACCACTCTGCAGTGTTTCACCTGCGTCAACACACCTTTTCTTTCAGATCAATAATCTTGTGAGTCTTCTGGAGATCACAAAAAACATAGTTGTGAGCTTCAGGCTTGGATTCACCCCTTCAAAGAAGTGAATTTAACAGTGTTATAGCAAATATAATGTTTGGGACATGGTGAGTAAAATAGCTGATTGTGCTGCAGGACTGTTCAAGAAAACCCACGAACAAAAAAAAAAAAGTTACCCTTGACTGCACTGTGGCTGACATAAATACAAGTTCTGAAAGGAACAAAAAACCTGCTCAAGGCTACCGTGTGTGAAGGTTTGAGTGGTCTGTCACTTTAACATGAGTTAACGTATTTTCATTACACACAAATTCATTTTCAATTATTCTGTATTTTCGTCTGTAAACAAAGGCAAAAACATTGCATGTTCCCACAGGAAGGGGAATTTAAAATTTGCTTATTTCACTCAGAAGAGAGCAGCAAATTTTGCATTTTTTTTGATAAATCCATTGCCAAGATAGTTTTCTGTCTACTGACTACTCATTTCATTGCTAAACCTAAGCAGGACTTTGAGAGCAGGTGGTTACAATAATCATCTTTAAGCTTGAATTTCTCCAGTTTTTCAGCTGTGGTTATGCACGTCTAACTCCTGGAGATTGGAATTTAGGGATGAGGAGTGGGGATGAAGATGGCAGAGGATGATCGGTTTGTTTGCTGGACGACGAAATGAGAGTAGTTTGATCTGTAAAGCCTGACTCAGCAGTTCTTAGTTTTTTTTTTTCCTGCTTTTTACAGCAAGACAAAGGGCGCTCAGCTCAGGCGTGTCCACACACAAAAACACAAACCTGATGCTGCATCAAATGCTCCGAGTCCACTCCCCGGTCCCTACTGTCACAAGGTCCATCCCGCAGACACACACAAATCAGAGAAACAGGCCCTTGTTGTCCAGGATAATGGCTGGGCGGCGGCGCCCTGTTTGTTATGGCTCCTGTGGGTGTTTGTCTCAGGTGTCCTGGTAGGGCAGGTGGAAACATCCGGGGCTGTCATCATCAGGTGACCAAAAGGACGATGGTCTCTTGTGGTGGAGTTCCCGGCGAACACAGCGAGGACATGGCTGAGCTCTTTGTCGACATTCTGCGTGGAAAACGGCGCCACAGCTGTCACACCTGCAAACACAAAGACGAAGGTCAGTCACGTTTTGCCAGCTGTGTAAGGAAACTATCAGCGAGTCAGATTCATACTGTGTACCAAGTCAGGCTGCATGAGCTATTATTTTGCCCTGGAGGACTGAGTGACTGAATTGGTGACTGGCAGCAAGGCTTTAATAGTATAAGTTATGTGGAGGAGGCGTGGATGGCGACTGTGTCGTGTATGAGATTAGCTCTTTATGTGGGCAGGATCTTATGCTTTGGTGGCTCCAGGAAAGGCTAAGTAAACATACGAGTATGTATAACCCATGTCACAGTTTTTACATACAAACGGGGTCGTAAAATGACTTCCGTTAAAAGAGGAATACAAATGCTGATACAGAGAAGCCATCAAATCTTTCTTTCTTTCTTTTTTAAACAATTAAACAGACTTAACCTATTGAAATATTGGCATCTTGTTCTGTCCAGGTGAGATGAGGGCTCGTATTAACTTATGATCATAGTAACAACGTAAAATCTGTGGTTATCAACCCAAAATGGAGGTGCTTAGATTACTGCGAGGCACAGCTGCAATATTCAGCTTCAAAGTGTGGCTGCTGGTATGACGTGTGTCCCCAAACCAACTCAACAACATTTGAAAAACAGAATTTTGAAATATTTTTAAAGAAATTAAATAAAGCTTTGCAGAGCTCTGACAGCAAAAGTGCACACCATGAATGATGAAAGGAGTAAGCAAATAATGGAGGTACCTCCATCAGATGCAGGTTTCAAAGGGACCTGTTACGCCTATTTCCAAGAATAGCTTTGCATGATTCTCAGTTCCAAATATGCATTATTCATTTTATCTTGAGAACTGGTGCAGCCTCTAAGTTCATGCTGTCATGGTTCCCGAGTCCTGCTCTCTTTCTTTCTCTCTCTCACGCTCTTGCTATTCTCTTCTATCCTTCATTTAGTCACTGTTTATGACACATTCACTTTCTTAAATAAGCCATTTACGCTCCTCCCCCCACCTTTAAACCGACCTTTCTTCTGATTGGCTGACCCTTGAAAACAGAAGGGTGGAACAGCAGCAGGTGTGTGGGGCTTTTGGGCTCAGATGACCATCTTAAGGATATCTGTCCACAATGGTATCATACAGAGCTAAGAGTAGAAACAAGACCCATCCCTGATGGGGATATCCTCCCATGATTAATGAAAATATTAAATAAATGTAGAAGTCAAGATAACATTAGAGCCCCATTCCATGATAGAAAACCCTCCAGCAGACATCTTATTACCTTCTGCAAAACCATTTTACCCTAATTTGGAGTCCTTGCCCTAAACTTTTATCCAAATACTTTTAGTGACCCCTGGGTTAGTAAGGATAAAATACATATTCCAGGAAAAATGTGTTTCAAGTATTGGCAACAGGCATTAAATCTAAACAATTTTAAGCATGCTGTAAGAGACTGATATTCTGTATTATCTTCAACTTGGTAACCACATCCTAGAAAAGACACAAAAAAAAAATCCATGGTAAACAAATCAGAGAAAGTACATACTGCACTCTTGTAAACAGATGTATATTACATAATGTCTTTCTGTTTATATAATCTATAACAATAATCCAGACATAATGCATACTTACAAGGTATTCACATCATATTAAACTCTGTATTGTTGTGAATAACATCACTATAATCATAAGGTAACCATGCTGTTCACATTTGAGCAATATTGCCGAGCAGTAGTTATGGCTTTAATGTTGCTCAATGATGAGTCATAGTCTGTGCTATTTACTGCCCTGACCAACATTACAGATAATGCTTAGCCAATCAGAAGTTGGCATCACAGGCTAATCAATAAAGCTGCAGCCTAGAACTGATGCTACTATAAACAGACTGGTTCCCTAGTTTCTCACTATTGAGCTACTGCCAGCTGTTCAGTGACCTAGGTCAGTTGCTTGATATGGGGAATCCACACTTTCTCCATTTCAGTCAATAATGGTCATGTAGGTAAAGCCAATCAATGATCAGATGAGTAGGCTAAGCCAATCAGGCATAATAAAGAGGCAGCATATGATTAGCATATATTATCATAGCATTAGCAGCCTGAAATCCTCCATGTTGTTTACTCTCCACTTCAGATAAATACAGCCAAAGTGTACAAAGGTTACTAAACATCCAGGAATATGAATATCATGTTGCAACCTTTGAAGAGTAAAAAAGTCATATGGCAAATGTCATTGATCAACTCCTTGTAGTTTTGGAGTCTATAGACCAGAAAGGTAAAATCTCACCGACAGACTCCCAGACGGTATTTTGCGTGGGAAGCTAAAAACAATTTGACATTGAGTGTTTAAACCAGTCGGAATTTGAAAATTTGGTCACATTTATTATGAGCATCCACTACTATTAAAAGAAAAGAGGAAAAAAAAAAAAGCAATAGCTGTAATATAAAAACTAATTTTTGCTATTAAATTGTGGTGCTGCAGGTTCTGATGTATCCATCACCCAATCTGACTAAAAGTTATATAACACACGCACACAAAATATAACAAGACTATCCTGCAAAGCATGACAAGCACTGAGCTAATGTATACTTATATATTACTGATATCACAATTTACAGGAGCCTTTAGATGAGAAGAATGATAGTGTTAGTGCTAGTGTTTGTTGTATCAGTGAGAGGTGCAGCAGTGTTCCTACCTAACTTTTGGCTAGAAAGGCAAATCCAATTTCTAACAAAATCTGATACTTGTGCTACTAGTGACTGGTAAGTGGTACTGAAAAGTATATATAGGTTTGGTGATGGGTCCTACCAGCAGCAGGAACACTGTATTCACTGAGTTACCTTCTGAGATCTGTGTATCATTACACTGTGGTGAGCCAAGAAAGCGGCCGGTTAATCAGAGTTCAATTACGGAAACATCATTTTGTGAGCCAAAATCTGAGCCGATATCTTTGGCATTTTCATTGTTTTCACAATGTCTTTGAGCTCCAAATAAATTGATTTCATAAAATAAAGTTTCCAACCTGTTTGTCACCCAGGTGGCAACAAAGAAGCTAATAAGTGCAATATATACTGAAATATTTATTCCATGATCAGAATGATGGTCAAAACTACAAATATTACATCGTAATCTGACAGCAATAAATTGGAATTGTCCATGAAGTAGCACAGCCTATTAATGCCCAGTTATTGCTCATTTCCTGCACCTTCTAAGTATGAGTAACTAAGTCAACAACTGAGTGAATCTTTACAGCTCTGTTCCAGTAAGGACAGCAGATACTGCTATTATCAGTTAACACTTCACAAGTCATAAAACACAACTCAACACGTAAGGTGTGTGTATGTCCACAGCTTATAGTCTTTTAAGAAATGATCCTGATCAGCTCTTATCTGTGCTATCTGTCACTCTGAGTTTCAGTGATGAGGACAAGGCTCTAGACTCTGTCGTGAAAATCCCTGCACCCAGCACACACACACACACACACACACAGAGCTCTCATGCCAACCAGTGTTACTAACAAACAGCAGACTCAGTGTTGCTGCTTAAAAAGTCACGTACACGTTTGCACCTCATTTCCAGATAGTAAAGGGTCAGCTCACCAGGCTGTCTCACATGCAAACTGTTTTAGACATTTTCTGGATTCAAAACAATTACTGAGTTAATAAAAGAAAACGGTGCACTTCCTCTTGACTCCACTCAGGAAAAAAAAAACTTAAATACTTATGTGGAAGCTATTGGTCAGGGTGCAGATCTTCTGACGTTTCTGCTCATGAGATGAAATTAATTCTAAAGCCAGTCACATGTTTAAATTTATAGAACGGTCATCTGAGGATGTGTACCTCCGGGTGGCGTTCTCCTGGAAGGGGTAGATGACCTGCCCGTTTTGGCAGAGCTCACAGATGAAGCCTTTCTCTCGACACAAGCTGCAGCTGAAGACATGTGAGCTGGCAAACTTGATCACCTTGGACAGGAAGGGAGCCAGTTTTCCATCAATCACCTAGAGAATGATGAGAGAGCATGTACATGTATAAGGGATAAAGTAAAGGAGTAGCAGTAGACAAAGAGAAAAGTGGAAAGGACACAGTCAACAACAATGCCTTGGCAATAAACAATATCAACAGACGTTCGTGTGTGCCAAGCATGGCAGATGCTATTCTTCTTTTTCAACTTTCATAATTTTTTAGCCAACTAACCAACATAAACTTCTTTTTAGTTTTTTCCATCACATTTTTCTGAAAGCTGGAACATCTTTAGGTTGACCAGTAGAGAATTAGTCAGATGCCACAACCAACAAGATTATTATTAATCCTCTATTTACACAGGAAAAATCTCTTGAGACTTATTGTCTCATTTACAAGAGAGACCTGTTTCTTACATCCCCCCAAAAAAAAGACATAAAATTGAGATAAAAATGTAATATAATTAAAAATATAAAATTTAATTAAAAATTCAATTAAAATCCCCCTCCTAGATCTCATTGGTTTAGACCATTCCAGGCCCATTTTCATTAATTTCTAAAATCCTCAAGGAAGCTGTAGCCTGTCAGTTACTTGGACTGGTTGGGGGTAATAATATCCATCCATCCATCCATCCATCCGTTTCCACTCATCCTGTTCAGCATCGGGGGGTCTGGAGCCTATCCCAGCTGTCATAGGGTGAGAGGCAGGGTACACCCTGTACAGGTCGCCAGCAACCAAAGAGCATTCCTGAAAATTTCCAATGATATTTGTATGCGCTTAGATGAAGGTGACTATTCAATTTTAGTCCTACGTGACTCATCTGTAGCCTTTGACACGACTGATCATACCATTCTACATTTCCTCATCAGCAGCCCTCATTTGTGGAGCCCCCCAGGGCTCAATCCTTGGACCAATTTTCTTTCCCTGGTTTATCTTAATTTTGTGTAATTTATTAAACAGTTTCAAAGATATTTCCTATCACTGCTATGCAGATAATACACAGTTGCACTTTTCTGTTAAGCCAAACAACCTCAGTGGCCTCTCCTACCTCAATGAATGCTTCATGGCCATTAATAAGTGGATGTCTTTAAATTTCCTCCTCAATCATGACACAACTGAGAGTTTGGAAATTTAAAGCCTGAGAGTTTTGCTAATGAGGTCAGTCACTTTATTGGTTACCCTGCCAAAAATATCAAATCATCTGCTTAGAAACTTGGTGTTATTTTTTTATAAGCAGAGCTACTGAGACCTTATAGCTGCAATCAGCCCTCCAATCATCTGATCAGGATCTCCTAACTGTGTATATGGGGAAAACATTTACAATCCACACAGAAAGGCCCTGGTGGTGGATTCTTGCTGTGAGGCAACAGTGCTAACCACCACGCCACCATGTTGCCCTTGTTTTAAACTGCTGATGTAAACTCATTTCTATAGGTTAGCTTTGCCTTAATCTTTTTGCCCATTATTTGTGGCCTTTTGTTTGTCTAATATGTGTGTATAGAAGTGTGTATGCAGGAATGAATGAAAAGCCATGTGTTTAACTGTGGTATACAAATAAATTATCTTCTGCTGCTTATCCAGATCCAGGTTGTGGTGGCAGCAGTGGAAATTATAATAGCTGAAAATCTCTTTCCTTCCTTCCTTCCTTCCTTCCTACCTTCCAGCTGACTAGCCGGCCAGCCAGCGAGCAACTGTAGGTCTGTGTTATAGGTGCAGTACTCTAATCAGAGATAGCCAGATCACCCCAGCCACCAACTTCAGCTCTTCTGGAGGAACACTGAGGCATTCTCAGGCCATCTGAGACACACAATCTCTCCAGTGTGTCTTGGGTCCGAGACTCTTGCCCAGAGACTCTTCAGAGAAAGTTAATTTGTGTTACTTATATCTGCAATCTTATTCTTTCAATCAATACCCACAAATTCTGGCCATGGGTGAGCATAGGATAGGGTAAGTTAGGTAGTATTTAAACTCATCAGTTAACCATTGGTAATGACTTACTTATTAAAGTGCACAAGCCCAACTGGGTATGGCCCAGCTCTGACCATAGCAAAGACTGAGGAAATGATGCAAACAGGTAATGATGAACTAGTGTAAGAAAGAGCAAGTGCCAGCCAGCCAGCCAGGAAAATATGGAAAAAAATATACAGCAAAAATAAGTTTGAGATTCCTAAAATGATCCTGGAGCCTTCACACCAACAGGATAAGATGGATCTTATATCAGACCTACATCTGGTTTTTTGACTTCCATCTCCAACAAGTGATCACAAACGCCACATCACACTGCCAGTGTGTGTCTATGACCAAACTTTGCAACCAAGAAACTAAAGCAGCTCTCAGCTGGGCAATGGAAAAACTTACTGTAGACTCAAAGAGTCAGATTAATGATGCTAAATACTGACTAAAACTAGAGAGAATTTTTTGACTCTAGTATAATTTAGCACGGTGGCTCAGTGGTTAGCACTGCTGCCTCACAGTTAGAATACCATCTGGAAGGCCTGGGTTCGATTCCACCTTGGCCCAGACCTCTCCCTCTCTCTGTGTGGAGTTTGCATGTTCTCCCCATGCTTTTCCTCCGGGTACTCTGGATTCCTCCCACATTCCAAAGACATGCACTTACTGGGGTTAGGTTAATTGGCTACACTAAATTGCCCATAGGTGTGAGTGTGAAAGGTTGTTTGTCTCTCTGTGTTGGCCCTGCGACAGGCTGGCGACCTGTTCAGGGTGTATCCTGCCTCTCGCCCTATGACAGCTGGGATAGGCTCCAGCCCCCCCGCGACCCTGAACAGGATGAGTGGATGGATGGATGGATGGATGGATGGATGGATAGTATAATTTACAGTACCAGTCAAAAGTCTGGACACACTCAATTCTCAGTCAAAAGTTTGACTGGTACTGTAAATTATACTAGGCAATCTAAGTGTGCACATTGGCATCTCTACATACAGTACATACTATATACAGACTGGTACCATACAGTACCAGTCTGGTACTGTAAATTATACTGGTACATTGACTGGTACTGTATGTAGAGATGCCAATGTGAACACTTAGATTGCCTGTGTGAACTGAGGCAAAGCTATGGGAGAAAGGAGAAAGGAGGGGCCCAAGAGGAAAATGACAAATGAAGAAAGTAATGAGAAACCAGATTTCAAAATGACTAAAAGTTGAATTCTAGTTTGCTTGGTGGAAAGGCAGAAAAACAGGAGTGATTTAAGACAGGAAACTAAAGGAAGTAAGGCAGCCAGTGCATGAGGCGAACAACTTTTGATGGCAACGCTTGGCAAGTTCCTTAAAGAACTGAGGGGTGGGGTGGGTGGGCTTAGCAATGGGGGGCTGGGGTTGTATAGTTGTGAATAGACGATGAGCAATTGCACAGAAAGGTTGTACAGACTCCTCACAGATATAAAAACTCAACATGGCTTCAAGCTTTGTTGTATCTCGTTAACAACGCAGACAGCGCTATAAGCTTAATAAGACAGTACATGTGCGACAGGGAGAAATTTAATAGAAGAAAAAAACAGAGTATAAAGTAAGAGAAAGAGTGGCAGATTCAATATACAAGAGAGATCTTGAGAGAAGGCGAGAGCCTGTATTCAGATACAAGTGGTTCCACCTGGCAGAGCTCTGGACCTGCCAATTATAACCTCCTTCATGCTG